>NW_026714464.1:0-23780 GCF_029784015.1 Lycium ferocissimum | reverse complement strand
CTAGCCAACGGGAGAACCTTTTTCATTCCAAGTGTATCATCAATCAAAATGTGTGTATCATGACCATTGATAGTAGGAGTTGTGCGAATGTTGCAAACACGACTCTAGTTGATTTTTTGAAACTCTCCACCACCCGTCATGAACACCCTTTCAAACTTCAATGGCTCAATGAATGTGGAGAATTGAAGGTGACCCGACAAGCTATTATCAAATTCAAAGTTGGGAAGTATCAAGATGAGATCCTATGCGATGTAGTTCCCATGCAAGCTTGTCACCTTCTACTTGGGCGACCTTGGCAATATGATAGGTCAACCAAGCATGATGGTAGAACCAATCGATATACACTTGTCCATAATGGAGTCAAACATGTGATGCGCCCAATGGCTCCTCTTCAAGTTGGTGAGGTCTATCACAAAATGAGAGAGTTAAAAGAGAATAGCAAGGGAGCCTTGCAATCGAACGTTGTGGTATAAGGGAATATTGAAGAAAGTGGTTCTCAAGAAGGAAGTGCGAAGTCAAGAGAGTCAAAGGGAAAGGCCAAGGTGTCCCTCTTGGCAAACTTTGGGGAAATTAGGAAGGAATTGGAAAAGCATTAACCAGTGATTCTCCTCATGCATAGGGACTATGCGTTACACACCAATGAACTAACCCATCTTTTCCTAGTTCTATTTCCTCTCTTTTGCAGGATTTTGATTATGTGTTCCCAGTGGAACTCCCAAAAGGATTACCACCCTTGAGGGGAATTGAACACCAAATTGATTTTGTCCTGGGTTCTCAATTGCCAAACAAACTAGCTTATAGAGCCAACCCAGATGACACAAAGGAGCTTCAAAGGCAAGTGGATGAGCTCCTTGAAAAGGGAGTTGTGTGAGAGAGTATATGTCCATGTGTCGTGTTGTTACACCTCGTAGTTTCATCCGTTGAGATTCATTAGGCGTTAGTTGTCCTAATCGTGGAAACGGGAGTTACCTTAGGATATATGCGATTACACATTCCCATATTATGGTTATGGGGGTTTAAGCCCATGAAATGGGATATGGAAGTATTTAAGAACAAACAAATAAAGGAATGAAGTTTGTGGGAACTTTGGTAAAACTTTGCAAAATTTTTGGACAGGATTTTGGTCCAGATTGGGGGAGGCATATCTCCTATAATATGAGGAGTTTTTTTGTGTATCTCTTGTTCAAATTTAATTTCATCGAGTCTAGTTTCCAACGCAACAAACCGTTCCTCAATGTGACGTCTGAGTAAAAAGTTATGGGTGTTTTACGACAGACTGTCTGAGCAGCAAATTTCTGCGGACCACTTGACGGCCCGCAGGAATTTTGACGCCCCGCAGAAAGTTCTGCGGCCCGTCAAACTGCTCCAGCCCAGCGTAAAATGGTCACAGTGATCCATATTTGGCTGGGCAGTTCTACGGACCATTTTGACGGTCCGTAGGAATTTTAACGGCCCGTCAAAATGAGCGCAGAATTGCCGGACGGGATTTTAAGTTCCGCTTTATATAATTTACTCCACTTCATTTGGACATTTCATTTCACCAAATCAGATCCAAAGGCTCTCCAAAAACCCTCCCTTCAACTCCATAAACTAATCCAAGCCAAAATCCAAGGGAGATTAAATATCAAGAGGCAAGAATCAAGATACCCATGTGTTAGTGTCACACCTTAATTTCCGATAGGGCGTGATGGGCACCCGACCCTTACCTAGGGCCAAGCGAACCCGCTGACTCTCGTTATACTCATAATTATGCTGGGCCCTTAAACCATGACAAGAACGCATGACAAAAGCTTTTCAAGAACAACACGCTTTTCATCGTTCTCAAAACAAATAAAATCTACAACCATATGAAATACGAATATAATGCATAATAACACATCGGCTTATAGAGCCGCTTACAAAAAACCCGACATATACTATATACGTGACTCTGTCTGCAAAGTCTCTAACATAGAACATGATGCCACAACATAAACACTCTGACTCGGCAGCACTCCGGAGGAAATGGAGCTCGCCAATCCAGCTGGAATATCTTCTGCTAACACCCTCTACTCATCTGTAGGCACCTGCGTGGCATGAAACGCACCCCGAAGAAAGGGGTCAAGCGGAGTATGTCGAGTATGAAAAGCATGAAATACCGTAAACGGGATCATGGTCGGCCGAGGATTACAGACACAAGTGTAATAATCAGAAAATCATAACTTGCCTTTTGAAACATGTGTCATGCATATACATAACGTGTCCCGGCCCTCTAGTGAGGGACTCGGTAAGTAAAATTATGTCATTATCATGTCATCATATAATCATATACATATATACCGTACCCGGCCCTCTAGTGAGGGACTCGGTGAGTAAAATCATATATATATATATATATATATATATATACCGTACCCGGCCCTCTAGTGAGGGACTCGGTGAATAGAATCATCATATGCCATCCTGGCCGCCATTCCCATATCATCACATCGTCATGTCATCACATCATATCATCATATATACATACCGTACCCGGCCTTCTAGTGAGGGACTCTGATACGAATCGATTTGGGAATGAAGCCAAATCAATTCAAACGCGAAAAAATAAAGGATACGAAGAAAAGGGGATGAGAAAAGAGGATAAAAGTAAGACCCAATTAGGGTGAATTTATGGGCAACCTTGGATATATTAAATCCAACACCTCCCAATCTAATTCAATCCTAAAAGAACCTATACTATTTGAAATCAAGGCAAGGAAATTCAATTGAAATCCACAAATGAACAACCCTTCATGAAATCAATGGAATTAAAGGTTCCAAGACCAACAATGGAATCCACCATTAAAGCTACTAAACTAGCTAAACAAACTATGATAATCCTATCATCACACAAATATTCATCATCCAAAATGCAGAATGAAATCAAAGACAAGCTATATATACAAGATAAGTAAAGAAGACTAATAGGCAATTACAATGCTACCCTTAACGAAGTAAGGGCCTTGTTTGGCTAGTCTTCTTAGTGTAGTCTTCAATTCAAGAATTGGCCTTCAATGGCCAAACACGCCTCTCCTTGCATAGATGGCCCTCTAATCAACCTTGCATGCATGGCCTTCTTGCAAGCATAACCTTGTTTGCACAAATAGCCAACTCCCGACCTTGTCTAAGTTTGCACATGTAGCCAATTTGCAGAAATGTCCCTATTTGCACGTTTGACCACTTTGCGCATTTGGTCCCTTTTCTAGTAGCTTCTTCTTCAAGCCTCGCCCAAGCCACCTCCCACATATCATAGGCCTCATTGTGGGGCTTGTATGGGCCTCCAAAGGCCTTCAACGCCATCCTTATCATCCATGCCGCTTGTAGAGCTTGAAGTTCCATGGCCTTGGATGTAAGTCTTGAAATGAGGTGTGCCAAGTAGGATCGTATCAGACTCGGTGAACAATGCAATGAAACTGTGCACGAATACATACCCGGCCCGAGACTCGGTGAAAGATGCATTGAGGCATGCACGAGCAGAGTAGTGAGAAACCATATGCACATAAATCATCATTACAGACTCAATGGATAAGTAAGTAATCGACGCTCGAGAGTAAAACGATAAACATGTTAAGTTCTTTCATGAAAAGTCGTTAGGACTATACAACGGAAAACCTCAGGGACCACGGATATGCATCAAACCAATCCGGGCCCGCCCATGAAAATTAAAGTCATCATACGTTATAGAATCACTTAGGAGCATATAAAAGAAATTTGGTTCTGTCTATGAAAGTTACGGACATTTTTAGACATAGGACCCTTTAGATACAAAACCGTTTATACAGCATTTTAAATCCAATCATATCAAAGACATAAAGACCATAGCTTGACCATATTAAGGATGCCAACATCAAGAGGTGGATATGAATCGTAAACATGCTCGAATCATAAGAGTAGAGTTACCCCGAGAATCGTGTTATAGCTTACTTACACTAAGACATGCCAAAAGAAAGAAAGGTTAAGCTTTACATACCTCGTCCGCTTCCTAAGATAATCCAAACTTAAGTCTCGGCTTCTCAAGATCTACAATAACGTCGTTAGACACCAAACATTAGTCATAAGCACTTAGGAATCCGATTCTAAGTTAGCACTTTATCTACAGAAATTTAGGCAGCATTTCCCCTGTAAATTCAACAACCCCGAGAATTCAACTCGGCCAAATCTTCAACAACAATACCAACAACCATATTAACAATATCAATAGTCAATTCCAAACGCATTCTAACATTAATAACTCCTTTCTACATAATTCGACGACATTCAATTACATTCCATTCAACTACATACTTTCAAGCTAACATCAACGCTCACAAGTTCAAGTACTAATCCAAGATCATTCAACAAGATTCAAGAACACTTCGGACAATCCACTAAATATTCAAATCAACCCATCCACTACACAATGCAACCCGAAACCTTCCTAGTTCAAGAAAACAACAACAACACATTTCTTTTTTCCAAATTCATAAACCATATCAACAACCACATATTACAATATCATTCATGTAAATGCAAGAAACTATATTACCAACATGCTAACTTCTACATTAGCTCACAAACGATTCCAACTTCAAATTGTATCATCCAATACCTTCATTTTCATCACATAATCCACAACACAACAACCTAATTACAAAATACGGGATATAACATCCTTCCCCCCTTTAGAACATTCGTCCTCGAATGTTCAACTAGTCTCATAGGGTCTTATGAGGATCTCGGGGGGGTTTCCTTTATTACCATGGCATGCAGTCTCATCTACCACTCATATTTCTTCTTCATCTCCTCTTCAGCTTCTCAAATCATCTCCTCCCTGTTATTGTTCCGCCACAGTGCCTTAACAAAAGTCACGTCTTTAGCACGTAACCTTCTTACCTGACGATCCAGTCGCTATAGGGTTCTTCCTTTTGTCGAATCTCGTTACACCTTGCATGGGTGGCACTTTTAGAAATGCCTAGTCGCCGACCTGGAACTCTAAGTGTCGACGTCGATTATCTGCATATAATTTCTGTCGACTCCGGGCTGCTAATAACCGTTCCCGAACAAATCTTACCTCATCAACTGCTTGCTGAATCATAGCTGGGCCAGCTAGCCTAGTTTCGCCAACGTCAACTAGCCAATCGGTGATCCGCACTTCTTGCCTTACAGAGCCTCATGTATTTCTTCCTGACTCCTTTAAAGGACTTTAATTGTCACTCTACCTTTTCCTCTTGGTCTCCGTCTTTGGAGTTAGTTATCAAGTAGCGATGACGTCATCTTACTCAACTTGTAACATTCTAGGCACATTATCTCGTGTCGTCTCTTTATCTTTAATGCAACCCTTCTATAGGCCCTTTGCTCAGATCCTGTTCCCAACATTCCTGTCACACATAACGTCGCAACCTTTACGCGAATATACGGAGGTGCCCAAATTAGCCCAAAAATATCTTAGCGTGGCTTCGTAAATCCTTATGTTTTTACCTTGTCTTTGCCTTTCTTAACTTACAATCGGTATCGAAATAGACCTTTGGTTCAACCATAGCCATGTCCTGTTTATCCTTAGTACTAATTCTATCTCGGTAATTCAGCTCAAACCATCCTTACATCTTTCCTTAATGCACCCAAAAATCTCGTAACCATATTGTTATTACTGACTCCAAACTTTTCTTATTAAGCATTCGCTTGGTCTCACCCCTAGCATACAAATATTCATAGGTAACATAACTACCCTTGTACGGCTCGTATAAAGCATATTCAATTTTAATATGGTCTTCCCTTCTCCTGGTTCACTCTACTCACATATCCCCTCCGTACTAACATTCGCTTGTGGCCCATCTTATCATACTCCTTTCCTTTCCTTTCTCGCATCCTACTATAGCAAATTTCTATCATTAGCGAACACTCTATTGCCCACATCTTAACCTCTAATCCAACATAGCAGTATTGCCCTTCACAATGTCCCTGTAAGTTACCCGTTACTTTCCTTTGTCGTATTCTCTCTTTAAGCCTCCACTTCCTAATGTCAGATCATTCAGGATTTCTACCATTAACTCTCAGCACTATCTCGATTATCGTCCTGACTTCTACCCCTTTATTGTTGGCTTTTGGATCTTACTAACTTGTCTTGGCAAGGAAGCTTACCTGTAGCCCCAGCATCCGTATCCAAGATATTGTAGTGTCGATCGTCTTCATTTTACACTTGCATCCCTCGCACTCGCTTCCCCCCTTTAGGGGTGTACTTATACTATTACCCGATTATACTTTGCCTTGTGCCCGTATTTCCAATCTCAATTAGACGGCACTTTTATTTCGACATTTTGATCCCCTTGCCTTCCATCCACTCACTTCCTTTCCTTTCCAAATGTCATCGTACTAGAACTTTCCAAGCTTAACCTATAGTGAAAACGGCATCAGCTTGCTTTGTAACACTTGTGCCATCTATATATATATTGTTTCTCACTTGAACTTCCTTACCCTGTCCGATATTAGTCTTCTCTATACCGGCACGTTGGTTGCCAGAATGCACATATCCACTGATATAGCCATGTACGGGATATCATGTGCACCCGTACATATATACATAGTTACCAGCATCTCGTTCACAAAATATTCCCAAACGCTACTCAAACTCACCCTAATCCTAGAGTTGTGATGCACCTTCTTCCTCTTCACTGGTTCAGTCCGACTCATCCTATGTGACCTCTTAAGGTCTCCGCCCACTTTATATCCTCTAATTTCCCTTAGTCTACTCTAACTTCCCATTTGGTTCTCCTGTGTCTGACTTTATAGGATTTTTTTTGTAAACTTCCCAGGGGGGTCACCCATCCTAAAATTTCTCTCACTCCAACACGCTTAACTTTGAAACTCTGATGAAATACGATGCTTTAATGCTGGTGTAATCGCGTTCGCCTCACCGCATGACCTTCATCACATAATCTGGAGTAAGTGGAAGTCTCAACAGATTTCGAAACGGTCTCATAACACATTTTCCTCCGAATTAGAAAGGGTCTCTTACTCTTTTGAGTCTACAATTACTATCTTACCCTTTTCCAATTCTCAATATTCACTTTTCACCTCTGGATACGACTACTTTCCGTCCTATACTCCCAGATTCCCGATGGTAAGGGACATACCTTGGTCGCCGTTACTTATAGATACTTGGTTATCGGCCTTTGGACTTCTGCTCTCATTTTACCTCGTTCCTTACCCTTTCCATAACCGAGTCTTTCACAGTCCCGTCACTTATAGTACTCGTATCCTTGCCTACACATGTCATGGTCTCTTACGACACTGTTATCTCGCTTTCTTCTTATTTTCTTCTTCCAACTACTCTTGCTTTTCTTATGCTCACTATCATACCCGTTATTATATAACCCTTATTCCAAACTTCTCCTACATAACTTGATAAGCCTTCCTTATTCGTTCTATAGCTCGCTTTTCCGTTTCACACTTGCCTTTATACTCTAGCTACATAGATTACACCATGGCTTTGGCCGCCCTATCACTAGGCTTTACTTATTTTCATAACAATCCTCATTATATTCACATCATATCTTATTCGTAATCCATCCTATAACGTAACACTTCTTAACCCTTTACCCTTTCTGATCGGCTTTAGCCTTAATACCTCACAAGCTGTCTTATCCCTACATTCATAGCCATCGCAATTCTTTTCCTCTGTACTTTTGTCTCAATCATACTATTACTTATTTTCCTATAAACTCATCGTGATCCATCCCTACTTATCAATTCAGTCGGTACCTTAAGTAACTCTCTATCAAGGTCTGTCAGCCTTTTCTAAATTGTCTCTTAGTATCATAAGCCTTTTCCAATTTCTTTTATCACATCGATATCGACCTTCTAATTATTCTTATCCTCAATTTAGCAATTAACTTCTTTCTCGATGTCAGCCGTACTCGTATCTTAGTCAAATCTTATCATTACTGTTAGTACGACCTTTCAAGTGATATCACAAATCCATATCTCATTCTCTTTATATTTCTAGGAAAATTTCGGCAGAGTTCCCTCTATATTTCCTACTATCTCAAAACCTGCGCGCAGGAAATACCAATAATGCCTCACGGGGCCAACATATATATGTGTATATATCATATTATATCACGGCCACACAGGGCTCCCATTACCAACAACAGTACGAAGATAATAAACTTACCTCGTGTGCCCAACTCAAACTGCGCCTGTTACACTTTCTTGTTTACTTTCCTTTTTAGTCTTCAACTTTACATTTTGATCATCCTTTAATACCTTATTCGACATAGACCTTTCATACCTTTGCTTACCTGCGTGTTTAGTAACTTCCAATATCATCAATCACTTTCTTCTGTCGATGTCATTCTTCTGCTGCAATCAAAAATCAGGGTAAGGAATCCCGTTTCCTATGACTTGGCTCTATGGCACGATCTAAGATGTGAAAGAAGAGTAACCACCCTAGATGCCCCGTAGCCTCCTGTTTATAAATGTGGCGCGCTTCACACCATAAACAGGACTCTACTGGACACGACTTTGCGTACAACCCCTAGGACGAATCGAAGCTTCGATACCAATTTGTCACACCCTAATTTCCGATAGGGCGTGATGGGCACCCGACCCTTACCTAGGGCCGAGCGAACCCGCTGACTCTCGTTATACTCATAATTATGCTGGGCCCTTAAACCATGACAAGAACGCATGACAAAAGCTTTTCAAGAACAACACGCTTTTCATCGTTCTCAAAACAAATAAAATCTACAACCATATGAAATCTGTAATATAATGCATAATAATACATCGGCTTATAGAGCCGCTTACAAAACTGACATATACTATACGTGACTCTGTCTGCAAAGTCTCTAACATAGAACATGATGCCACAACATAAACACTCTGACTCGGCAGCACTCCGGAGGAAATGGAGCTCGCCAATCCAGCTGGAATATCTTCTGCTAACACCCTCTACTCATCTGTAGGTACCTGCGTGGCATGAAACGCAGCCCCCGAAGAAAGGGGGTCAGTACGGAGTATGTACTGAGTATGAAAAGCATGAAATACCGTAAACAGGATCATGGTCGAACTGAGGATTACAGACACAAGTGTAATAATCAGAAAATCATAACTTGCCTTTTGAAACATGTGTCATGCATATACATAACGTGTCCCGGCCCTCTAGTGAGGGACTCGGTAAGTAAAATTATGTCATTATCATGTCGTCATATAATCATATACATATATACCGTACCCGGCCCTCTAGTGAGGGACTCGGTGAGTAAAATCATATCATTATCATGTCATCATGCCATCATATATATATATATATATATATACCGTACCCGGCCCTCTAGTGAGGGACTCGGTGAATAGAATCATCATATGCCATCCTAGCCGCCATTCCCATATCATCACATCGTCATGTCATCACATCATATCATCATATATACATACTGTACCCGGCCCTCTAGTGAGGGACTCGATGAACAATGCAATGAAACTGTGCACTTCACGTACCCGGCCTGGGACTCGGTGAAAGATGCATTGAGGCATGCACGAGCAGAGTAGTGAGAAATCATATGCACATAAATCATCATTACAGACTCAATGGATAAGTAAGTAATCGACGCTCGAGAGTAAAACGATAAACATGTTAAGTTCTTTCATGAAAAGTCGTTAGGACTATACAACGGAAAACCTCGGGGACCATGGATATGCATCAAACCAATCCGGGCCCGCCCATGAAAATTAACGTCATCATACATTATAGAATCACTTACGAGCATATCAAAGCAATCCGGTTCTGTCTATGAAAGTTACGGACATTTTTAGACATAAGACCCTTTAGGAACAAAACCGTTTATACAACATTTTAAATCCAATCATATCAAAGACATAAAGACCATAGCTTGACCATATTAAGGATGCCAACATCAAGAGGTGGATATGAATCGTAAACATGCTCGAATCATAAGAGTAGAGTTACCCCGAGAATCGTGTTATAGCTTACTTACAATAAGACATGCCAAAAGAAAGAAAGGTTAAGCTTCACATACCTCGTCCGCTTCCTAAGCTAATCCAAACTTAAGTCTCGGCTTCTCAAGATCTACAATAACGTCGTTAGACACCAAACATTAGTCATAAGCACTTAGGAATCCGATTCCAAGTTAGCACTTTATCTACAGAAATTTGGGCACCATTTCCCCTGTAAATTCAATAACCCCGAGAATTCAACTCGGCCAAATCTTCAACAACAATACCAACAACCATATTAACAATATCAATAGTCAATTCCAAACGCATTCTAACATTAATAACTCATTTCTACATAATTCGACGACATTCAATTACATTTCATTCAACTACATACTTTCAAGCTAACATCAACGCTCATAAGTTCAAGTACTAATCCAAGATCATTCAACAAGATTCAAGAACACTTCGGACAATCCACAAAATATTCAAATCAGCCCATCCACTACACAATGCAACCCGAAACCTTCCAAGTTCAAGAAAACAACAACAACACATTTCTTTCTTCCAAATTCATAAACTATATCAACAACCACATATTACAATATCATTCATGTAAATGCAAGAAACTATATTACCAACATGCTAACTTCTACATTAGCTCACAAACGATTCCAACTTCAACTTGTATCATCCAATACCTTCATTTTCATCATATAATCCACAACACAACAACCAAATTACGCTAAATAAAGTTAGTTCTTCACTCCTATACACACCACATACACACGGCCAAGCCCAACATACACGGCTACAACTTCAACACCATACTTTCATGAATTTCATTCATTTCCACATATCACAACATGCACAAATCACTCATAACACATGAGAAAAAGATTGAACCTTACCTTTCTCCACTTGACTTCACTACTCGGCTAGGATTGCAAATTGCAAGAACGGATGTTTTGCTTGCTCCAACAACCCCTCCACGTTAAAAAGGACCTTCCCATTAGTAGAAAAGCTAGAAGAAAATATTTTTTTATCACTATTCATGGTCTTCCATTTTTCCTTGCCATGGCCGAATACTTTCCTTCTTTTTTCTTTCTCCAAGTTTCTTGAAATTTCTAAGGGGTGATTATGAAGAAGATGATTAATTTGTCATCTTTAGCTACTTATATAATTAACACATGTGGGCTATGGCCCACATCCCACATGCACGGCCACATGGCCTTTGTTTCATGAATATTAAGTTTCCAAAATTTCACTTTTAACCCCAAATTTTTCTTAATATTTCCATCCAATAAAATCATAAGCAACTTGTGCATTGAAACAAAACCGGAAAATAGCCTTGTCCTTAACTTGTCGCAACTAACTTAAAATATTCTAACGTACAAAATACGGGATATAACAGTTAGAAGCCTTGCTAGGGTTATTAGACTCCAAGAATTCTTTGGATATTGAAGCTAGTGTTTTCATATAAGTTGATAGCTTGATCCAAAGCTCATACTTATGAGATAAAAAGGTTAGTTTTCATATTTATTACATGTTATCAAGAATGTTTAATTGTTGAACAACTTGGATAGAAGGAGAAAGTAGAAGATGAGTTCTAAATGTAGTTTTTATGATATTTTTGAGTAGTAAGCTAACTTGAGTTATGATTCTTAATATGATATGGATATAATCTTGCTATGGAAGGTAATAATAGTGATGAGGAAGCATTATTATGAAAATGTGCTAAAATGGGTATGAAGTTGCTAGCATAAGTTAAACATAAGGATGAATTTTGAAGGCTAAGTCGAACGTGAATACTTGATTATGATATTGTGGATATTATTGTGGTTGTAGGGAGTTGTTTTGTGATGTAGTGGAAGTTGACGAAATAGGGGAAATGCTGCCCAATTTTCATTAGAACGTGAATTATCCTAGTTTGAATTGAAGAGTATCATTAAGGCTTAGCCATGGTATGAATCCTTCTAAATGTAGATTATTCAAGCTTCAACGGTGAACGCTAAATAGTTAAAAAGTCGAAGAGGTATGTAAAGCTAACCCTTCTTTCATTAAGGCAAGGTTCCCTTACTATATATGTATATATATCGTTTCATGAGTTCCATAATGATTTATAAATGACTCTACCTCTAAGAGTACCAAAGCTCATGATTCTCGATACTTTCACGATACTAGTACTTTCTTTATATAATAGTTGATCCTATAAGGATAGATGTAATGAAAACGATGATGGCAATGATGTTGATGATATTTATGGATTTTTATGTATACGTGTCTAAGTATATATGACTATTATGTAGCACCGAGCTTATATGGCCGGGTGTGATATCTATTGCGCGCACACCACTGCAGTTGGGTACGGATAACACTGAGCCTTGGTAGGGCCAGGTATGTATGACACCGAGCCTTGTCATGGCCGCGTATGTGAAACCACCGAACCTTCATGGTCGGGTATGCTATGGATGCGAATATGTATATAAATACGGATACGAATATGGATACGGATATGGATATGGATATGGATATTTGTATATGTATATATGTATGTACACAAGCACGCACTAGAAATGGAAGGTCCCTATGAAAGACAAGTAAGTATTTACGATGATGGCTACTATCTCCTGATTCTCCCATCTTATGCTATTTCTTATGCTGTTTCTTATGCTCCTGTTATGATGTTGATTATGATTTACATACTTAGTACATTATTTATACTGACGGCCTTTTGTTTGTGGACGCTGCGTCATGCCCGCATGTGGACAGAGAGACGGGCTTGATCCATAGATATCTTATTCGGATTCGCATGGGAGCTCCATTTCATCCGGAGCTACAGCTTTTGGTATTATTCTTTTGTGTACATACCTATGGGCATGGCGGGGTCCTGTCCCATCTATATGATGTGACATACTCTACTCTGCTTAGAGGCTCGTAGACTGTTGTATATGATTAGATGTCCTTAGCCTTGTCGGCTCATATTTTGTATATCATTTTGATAGCCTCGTCGGCTTGTGTATATGGATATAGGCATTATTATTGATGATGATATAGATGTGTTGTTGTCCAACGAGATTAGCACTATTGATGCATATAAATTATGAGTAAGCCATGTGGCTCACCTAGATGTGAATATGAGAGTACGATAAGAGGTACCCGGGTGGGTTAGCACCGGGTGCCTGTCAAGGCCCTTCGGTTGGGTCGTGACACGTGCCCGTGATCTTGGTGCCAAAGAAAGATAGATCATGGCGCATGTGTGTTGATTGTCGAGTCATCAACAAGATAACGGTAAAGTATCGCCATCCCATACCTCATCTTGATGACATGCTTGATGAGTTGAATGGTTCATGTATATTCTCTAAGATAGATCTTAGGGGTGGGTATCATCAAATTCGGATGAAACTCGGAGATGAGTGGAAAACCACATTCAAGACCAAGTTTGGTCTATATGAATGGTTGGTGATGCCTTTTGGTCTCACTAACGCTCCTAGTACTTTCATGCGCTTGATGAATCATGTGATGAAACCTTTTATTGGCAAATTCGTGGTTGTTCACTTTGATGATATTTTGGTGTATAGTAAAACCATGGATGAGAATGTTATTCACTTGAAATGTGTGTTTGAAGTGCTTAGATAAGAACAACTTGATGCTAATGTAGCTAAATGCTCTTTTGGTGTTGATGAAGTTGTTTTCTTAGGTTTTGTTGTGAGTTCAAGGGGCGTTGAGGTTGATGAATCCAAAATAGACGCTATTAATAATTGGCCAACTCCTAAATCCATTGGTGATATTAGAAGTTTTCATGGATTGGCTAGTTTATATAGGCGGTTTGTTAAGGGGTTTAGTACCATAGCTGCTCCTTTGACCAAGGTAAGCCGAAAGGATAAACCTTTTTCTTGGGGTGTGGAGCAAGCAAAGGCTTTTGAAACTCTAAAACAAATGCTTAGCTCCACACCATTGTTGCAATTACCCAATTTTGACAAAATCTTTGAAATTGAATGTGATGCTAGTAAAGTAGGTATTGGTGCCATTTTGATGCAAGACCAAAAACCCATTGCCTATTTTAGTGAAAAGCTTAAGGGTGCGACGTTGAATTACTCCACCTATGATCTTGAATTGTATGCTTTGATTAGAGCTTTGGGTAATTGGCAACACTACTTGTGGCCTAAAGAGTTTGTGATTAGGACCGACCATGAGTCCTTAAAGCACCTTAAGGCCTAGGGAAAGTTGAACAAAATGCATGCTAAATGGGTTGAATTCCTTGAAACCTTCCCTTATGTAATCCAATACAGAAATGGAAAGGAGAATGTAGTGGTGGATGCCCTATCAAGGAAACATGTTTTGATTAATACCTTATCTTCCAAATTGATGAGTTTTGAAAGCTTGAAGACATTGTATCCCGAGGACCCCGTCTTTGCCAAAATCTTTCTAGATTGCGAAGAATGGGAAAGGGAGAGGTAGATTAGGGATAGGTCTTCTACTCTCTATTCTAGGTTTGATAGTTTCTTGTTCAAAAACAAACGTTCGTGTGTGCCCATGAGCTCTTGGAGGGAATTATTTGTGAGGGAGGCACACAATGGGGGATTGATGGGACATTTTGGGATTGATTAAACTTTAGGGATTCTTGAGGAGCAATTTTATTGGCCTCATATGCGGAGGGATGTAGCTAAGATTTGTGGCTAATGCATTGAGTGTCGTGGTGCCAAGTCTATACTTCTTCCCCATGGTTTGTATACCCCTCTCCCCACCCCTCAACAACCTTGGGCTGATATTTCGATGGATTTTATGTTGGGTTTGCCTAGAACTAAAAGGGGTAAAGATAGTATCTTTGTTGTTGTTGATCGATTTTCTAAAATGGCTCATCTCATTGCTTGTCATAAAGTTGATGATGCTCCTTATGTTGCATATTTGTATGTTGAGCATGTGGTAAAGTTGCATGGTATTCCCAAAACATAGTGAGCGATAGGGATCCCAAATCCCTTAGCCACTTTTGGAAAGAATTGTGGGGACGGCTAGGTACTAAATTGTTGTTTTCTACCTCTTGTCACCTACAAACCGATAGCCAAACCGAAGTTTTCAATAGGACCTTGGGTTCTATGCTTAGGGCCATGGTTAAAGGGAAACTAGCATCTTGGGAAGAACAATTGTCTTTGGTTGAATTTGCTTACAATACAGTCATGCATAGCAATATTGGCATGTCACCTTTTGAAGTGGTTTATGGTTTTAACCCCCTAACCCCTTTAGATATAACCCCTTTGTCTCAACATGTTGTGTTGAGTTTAGATGGCAACAAACGAGCCGAGGCCATTAAGAAGTTGCATGAGAAGGTAAGGCTTCACCTTGAGAAAAAGAACCAAGAAACGGCCAAGAGAGCAAACAAGGGCCGCAAACGAGTTGTGCTTGAACCGGGTGATTGGGTTTGGGTACATTTCCAGAAAGAGAGATTTCCCAACAAAAGAAAGACAAAGTTGATGCCTAGAGGAGATATTCCATTTGAAGTACTTGAACGTCTCACTGATATTGCATACAAGATGATGATCCCTTAAATTTGAGGACAAATACTCTTCAAGAAGGGGAGAATGATACAATCCGAGTGGCATTAAGGCCTTTTACAAGGAGCCAAACGAGGGAACTTCAAGCGATGCAAGCATTGTTTATGAGGAGGGACATACTTGAATACATTCTAGAACCTTCACGGGGATTTCAAGTGTTCATGATAGCATGGGAGGATGGTTTGGAGAAGAGGGTTAAAAATGGTCATGCTTGCAATGTGGCTATTACTTGAAGATTTGCAATTTCAAGTTCTTTTCCCAAAAGAAGACACCCAAACAAGGCCCTTACTTCATTAAGGATATAAGTATAATAATGTAGTTGTCTTCTTTTGAGCTTTAGTATAAATAGTAGTTTCTTTCATTTGGAAGACTTAGACTATTTTGATTATTATTACTTGATATTTGGATATTGTAACTCTTGAGAGTTGAGTGATTGCTTAGCCTTGGATTGGGTGATTGTTGAGAGGATAGGTTATTAGGGATTCTAATCCCTCTTGGTCTTCCTAAGAATTTAGTTGCTTCTTGTTCTTAAATTTAGAGGTCTTAGTTTTCTATAACTTTGGTTGCTGAATTGAGTCTAAGTTGTGTCAAATTATCTATCTCTTTATTTCTTGCGTTTTATTATTGTTTTCGTTTCCGTTCTTGCTTCATAGTCTATGAAACCTCCAACTTGAACAAGAGTCTGCTAAACAAAACTGCTGAGATAAGGCCCCCAACATACCTTTAATGCATAACTAATAGGTAATAGATAATTCACTAAACCCCAAAAGAGATGGGGCTCACCAACAAGCAGATACGTGTAGAGTCCTACTGCGTATGTGCCGTCCCGTAAATGCGTACCGCATCATGAAATGCAGGCCCCTGGGTAATAAAAAGGGAACGTCAGCACATTGAATGTACTGGTATGTAAAGCAACTAAATGAAATAACATGGGACATGGAAAAATATGATAAGAAGTGAAACTGAAAACCTGGACATGAACATGAGCATGAATACACACACACACACACACACACACACACACACACACACATATATATATATATATATATATATATATATATATATATATATATATATATATATATATATATATATATAACATGAGTAAAATATCTATGGGAGAGCATTAGTATGACCGACATGTAACCACCACATTAGCATGTGGCGTATGATCTCTGCCAGATCCATCTTGTACCTTACCGGGGTATAAGACCTGAACATGGCATGAATGGATCCAAGTCCCTCAAGGGGGAAAATACAAAGGAATCGTCCTAAACATTAGCGGAGCGATTCTTATCCTACGGTGGCAAATGTAGTTTCAGGCTATCTGAGCCTTCTCGGTAATCTGTGCAACTCCCAAAAACATGAACATGGAAAATAGGTGGCACTTGTTGCCCATGGTTTTCATAAATCATAACTTGCATGTGCATGGATATCACCTCATAGTATTCTTGCATAAAAACGTGTAAATCATGTAGAGCATTTTCTTGAAAATCAACATAATTAATTACAACTTGCATGTAAGAACCCATAGGATGAAAAGCATGGGTTTTTCATAGATTAGGATGGATTCTCAATAACTATAAGGAATTATCAAGAACTTCAATGAAGAATTACTAACAGTTTCAAACATATTATAATCATGGGCCTAGGGTTATCAGGATCATGGTTAAAAACCCTAGTTTTCGTAAAGCTTCACACTTTATTGAAGAAGTAGCGTGGGGAAGAACAATGATAGTCCCACACGTAGATAGCAACCCTAAATACCTTAATCGCTCCAAAACTTGAATTAAAGACTTGAACTTTGAAGAAGAGCTCCAAAAGCTAGAATCTTGATCTTCATGTGGGTTTTCTTTAAAATCCTAGGTTAGGAATGATGAATTCTTGATTAGTAATCATGGGTACATGTTAGAATTAACTTGGAATGACTTAGAATGGCTTACCTTAGAGTATCTTGAGTTTAGGAGAGAAGCATTTCGTCCTTAGGGTTTGAGAGAATGAAAAATGAAAACAAAATAAGACCATACCCATTTTAAATGAGTTTTTTGCCAAAAATGGGCAATGTATGTCCTAGGATGTATGGCCCGTACTTGGAAGTACGTCCAACACTCCTTGGGCGTACATTGGGTGAAATTTCCAGTGAAGATTCAGCTCTGCCACCCTTCAAGAAATGACCATAACTCTTTGTACGGATGTTTGTTTGACCTCCATAATATACCGTTGGAAAGGTATTTCAAATATTTACAACTTCCAAGAAGGAAGTTATCTCAAATTACTAACGAAAATGCTCAAAAACCGGACATGAATGAAGACTGTCTCAGATTTAGATGGATTTAGAATGCCTTAAGGACTTCACTTTTTGGTTTGACTTCAAAACGACTACCTATCGCCCGAAATCATCCCGAAGGGATTCATATAAATAACATGTCATTATAATACCAATATTAACCATTAGGACCTAACTCAAACTTACGGAATGTTACCGATATGGTTTAGTATGAGAGTACGAGGTGTTACAAATTCGAACCATGATAATAGCCAAAGGCTGAACATCCATAGCCAAAGGTCGCTCCCCTACCTATAACGATGCTAGGCTACCAATACTAATTGCTTTGTGGCTCAAGGCATCCGCCACTACGTTGGCCTTACCTGGATAATAGAGAATAGTCATATCATAGTCTTTGAGCATCTCTAACCACCTCTTCTATCTCAAATTGAGATCCCTCAGATTGAAGATGTGCTAAAGACTCCGAAAATAAGTGAATACCTCACAATTCACACCATAAAGATAGTGCCTCCAAATCTGAATGCAAATACTACCGCCGCTAACTCCAAGTCATGAGTGGGGTAGTTCTTCTCATGCACCTTCAACTACCTCAAAGAATAAGCTTTCACCTCCCTTTCTACATCAAAACACAACCAAGGACAATTCGTGAAGCATCATAATCAGTAAATCCCTCTCCCTCTACGAGAAGAGTCAGAATCGGAGTTGTAGTCAATAAAGTCTTGTGCTTTTGAAAGCTCACCTCGTACCCATCTCACCACTGAAAGAGTACATTCTTCTGAGTCAATCTGGTCAAAAGAGATGCAATAGAGGAAAACCCCTCTACCAAACGCCGATAGTAACTAGAGAGTCCAACGAAACTCTAAATCTTGATAACTGAAGTAGGTCTTACCCAGTCATGAACTGCCAATCGACTGTCGATAGTCAATACACATACGTATAGAGCCATCCTTCTTTTTCACAAACAACACCGGCATACCCCAATGTGAAACACTAGGTCTAATGAATCCCTTACTCAACATGTCCTGCAACTGTTCTTTCAATTTTTTTGACTCTACTGGTGCCATCCGATATGGAGAAATAGAAATGGACTTGGTGCCCAGCTCCAAATCAATGCAGAAATCAATGTCGTGATCTGGTGGAACTCAGTTTATTAAAATCTCAATTTACCTTTTATTTGGCTCTCTCAATCCATGAACCAATTAACTTGTTATTAACCTACGAGATTGATGTCTTAGAACTAGTGTGTTTTTATACATACAAAAGAAAAGGTGGTATGATTAATTAAATTGTTGGGTAATTTGATCAACAATAATGATATTTCACTTATCATTTGACTGATAAAATAAAAATGTCTAACAATTTCTTGTAATTACCCACATGGATGTATTAGGTTATTTTATTTCCCGTTACAATTAGGTCGGTACTTTTAGCTAAGATTTTATCAAAAATGCATGAATAAATTATTCTAAAGAAACTTGGAATGTGTCTGTCGACTTGAAATATTGGGTTGTCGCCAAGCTGTATAATCAAGGATTATTGGATTTAGATCATAAATAATTATACTTTACCAAATTAGCAAGACAAATTTGAAGGTAGAATCTCACATTCGATTAATGGAGTTTCACAAATAACTAGATCTTTGCTCATAAGCACAATATTGGGTGGCGTATTCCACACACAAGACCTGATAACTCACTAAAGCAATTGGTTGTTGCTTCATGTCAGATCATGTTCCACTAATATTAAATGTCCTTGCTGATATACAAATTCGACATATGCAAAATTTAAACAGCTCATTTGTTTTCCGATCCTTAATATTATCTTCAGTCACCTTGCTTTGATGAATTCAGTAGCCAAACTTAGTGCATTTTTAAAACCCTTAATAAATACCATCATAGAAATAAACTTTTAACTAATTTAGCAAACTGAAGAAGGAGACAGCTCTCTCTTATTGGCTTAGCCTTTCGAGTTGAAGGTTCTCATTCCTGGTCCATGTCAAATTCTTCCTTAAAAAAAGGGCATCCACATGCTATTCTTTTTGCGTGGATTTGAATATCTTGACTTTTGATTCAATTGTTCAAGGACGAGGGGGTTTAGGTTTTGTTTTGGTGAAAAGGTCTTTGACATCTTTTTATGAGAAGGAAGTAATCTATGTTGAAAATCGTCTTTTCAACCTAGCTAAAGAAAGTGAGGCAACACTATTCGCTTAAAGTAATGTCACTTGACTTGCAGTCCTTTTTGCTTGAAGCTCTCTTCCCGTGTCGATTTCATGAAATATTGTCAACAAAATAAACCTAAGAGATTTTAATTTATGAGAGTCAACAATTTAATTTTGCAGAGTGGGGAATAATATATCATCAATGATAAAAGTAAAGGGATAATCGAAATCATGATAAATATTCACTCTTTTATTGGCTATACAAAGATTGCAAGTGAATTGTTCTTTAAAAGTTTGAGAACAAGGTGTTTGGTTTTCAAATCTCTTTTTCTACTTCTACCGTATTGATAAATCAAGGAGTCTCCTGTATAAAACAATTTATAAAATTCCCCTGTACTATCCGAAAAGGTTTAAAAATGCCCTTTATCCACCTATTTTATTAAAAATATGCTACCTCCACCTATTTTGGCTCACTTTTTCCATTAAAAACCAACATCCATCTCTTAATTTTTTTTATTATTATTATTGCTATTATTTATAACGTGATGCCTCCCTATTGGACAAAATTAAAACACTACCCCACTAAATTTTTTTTGTTTAATCAGATCGCCTCCACCCACATCATGCGCCCCATGACCCAATATCTAAATACCATGATTATTGACATGAAAAATAGCCAACTTTAAAAACAAATACTGTCACGACCCAATATCACGGGTCATGCGGGCACCTACACAATCCCTCCTAGTAGGTGAACCCTTTCCAAAACCGAACACTCTAATTACACATTTTAAGGAAACATTAAGCTAACCACCTCAATCACTATTTTAAAAGAATTGAAAATAACAAAGGAGATATTTTTATTAGATACACCATTCACCAAACCGGGTCTAGACTCGTACAAGAGCATTCTAAAATCACAACTTGAGATGAAATACAACCTCAAACTAAGTACAACTTCTATTGCAATGAGAATTAACAGAAAGCTTGTAGTGAACTCGGTGAGATCCTCGAAAGCTAACGGAATCTTGAATATCAACCTATAACAAACTCTACACCTAAGAAGGGTGTAGCAAGAGTAGTATCAGTACAACACACGCACTAGTAAGCATCATAGGTCGACAACTATTAGTAAGACATATATAACAAGTGGAAATCAACAGATGAGTATGATAGGAAACAAACAAGAAAGACCAAACAACAACTCAACGAGTCACAACACTTAGTGTAAAAGAGTCTCACTACACTCAGATCATATCCTTATCCAAATTCTAAACCTTAATATGTATGTTCATCTCACCACGATGTCTTCTACACAACCAATAATCAATTTACACATTACAAACCAAGAGGGGACAAATAAGGAAAGGCCACAATAAGATAAATGCAATGCATATGAATGTGATGAGATACAATGCAATAGCCAGTATCTCAACCTATACACACATGATTCGAATTAAATATCGACATCTCGACAGTCATGACCTGCGGGGGACCCGTGGCGTCTATGTACCACTGGCTCCGGAGTGAACCCTCGGATCACGAGCACACATATCTTCCGTTCCTGTAACAACCTCGGATCACGAGCACACATAATACTTTCATCAAATTGCCACATTTATTTATCATTGTTTCCATAAATCTTTCATCATCAGAACCATATCACATTTGCCATTGTTTCTGTTAGAACCACATCAAGTACCCATGAAGAATGCGGAATGAAATGCATGCATGAATGTCAAACTCAACAATGATAAGCATGAGAGTGTAATAACCATAACCAATCCAACATAACCAAGGATTCAACACACCATTTGACCTCGACCACATATATATTGTAACTCACTACTTAATTCATAAGCCTAGATGGATCTTCTAACTCCCAAGCCAGTCAGTCAATAATTTAGACTTCCTCATAATCGCAGTTGCACATAGAAGGTCATAATACGGGTAGTCACACCAAGAATGATAAGAGATAAAGGAAATGACGAATTGAACTAAGAATACTATCAACCACAAAATCGAGCTCACCAAATGATAAGAGATAAAGGAAATGATGAATTGCACTAAGAATACTCTCAACCCCAAAATCGAGCTCACCACAACTTCTATCCCTAATTCAAAGGGCATCAACACAATATCACCATATAGGGTGGAAGCCCAACATCACAAACACAACAACAAGACAATATCACAAGATGGCGACAAGCCACACACAAGATAATACCAACCTAAGAGTATCCATCCCAACTTCATATCTGAAGACTTATGCATGCTTTCTCCATCAACAACTACTAATTACATATGAAGTCCTAATATGAGTCTAAATCAAGTAAGTCGTAACCTACATCAAAGCCAAACAGGTGTCATGAACATCCACTCGAAATTTACCTTCCTTCTTCAGGAAGCGCCGAAACAAGAAGGGTCTAATAAGGTAAGTAAATCAAGCGAGTAATGCGTTGAGAGTATACGATTTACTACCACTCTAGAAGAATTCTAGTATGTTATATCCCGTATTTTTGTACATTGAAATATTTTTAAGTGAATTGAGATAAGTTTAAGGACAAGATTATTTCGGGATATGAGATAAAGACTTTTTACCCTCGATTTTAATTAATGCATGAATTGCTTATAAATTTTAATTGGCATAGAAATATTAATGGATATTAGGGATTAATTAACCATGATTGAATTATTAAGTGGGGATTAAGACTAATTATCATTAATTAAGCAATTAGTGGGCCAAGTGGGCCCCACCATGGCATGGCCAAATCTGATTGGCCCATGCCTTGAGTGGGGCACGTGTCCTTCTCCTAGGTAGAATATATATACTTAGTTGATGACTAAATAATGAGTCATTACCTCATTTCATCTTCAACATAATTTAGAGATAGAGAGAAGAGCTCATGGCCATGGCAGCTCACGGCCATGGCTGCTCTTGAAGAGGGCTATGATTTTGTGATCCAAAAATTTATTTTCTAAGGTATTTCAACCAATTGAAGGTGGTTAACAACGTGGAATTGATCATTGGAGGCAGCAAGGACGTTTATAATTAAATTCACTAATTTCAGCAAATTAAGGAGCCAAGTTGTTAAGGTAAGATTTAATCCTTTTCTACATGTTTTAGAGGTGGTTTTGAACTTGGATAATTTGGTAGATATGAATTGAATCTAAGGAATTGTATATGTTGATGTTGAGATATGATTTGAGCCGTGTAAGGGGGCTGTTTTAGTTGGAATTGGTGAATTAATTTTAAGTAGCATTTTGGTTGTTGTTGTCATGGATTATGTGATGGGAATGAAGGAATTAAATGGTTAAGGTTGAAGTTGTATTTGTTTTGTGGGCTGTTGTAAAACTTATTGTGATATTAATGTAGTTTTCTTGCATATGAATGAATGATGTTGTTGTCGTGTGTTGGCTGGTATAATTCACTAATTTAGATGAAAGGAGTGTTGGAAATAACGTATAAGAAGCGTATGTGGTTTGCTTGGTGTATTCGTTGATGTTCGTAAGATTATCGGGCATCATTTCGTGTTGTGATTGGGGGCTGTTTTGAGCATGTCGTTACTCTTGTTGAATTGGAAGATTAAGTATAGTTAAGATTATACATTGTGTTGTTATGTTGGTTGGGCTGTTATAAGGTCGTTTCGATGAAAATGTTTTGACTATGGATCATTAAGAATGACTTGAATATGTCGTAGTCATATGTAGATTATTATCGAATGTTGTGATATGTGGGCTGATTGGAATGTCATGTGGGCTGTTCGGAGTGTTCTCAAATCTTGTTTTGATTAGTCTCAATATAGTACTTGAACGTGTAGTTGTTGAT
>NW_026714463.1:0-23076 GCF_029784015.1 Lycium ferocissimum | reverse complement strand
AACCAGAATTCAACTGAAGCCAAAAAAATCATCAACAACAATACCAACAACCATACTACCAACATTAAGAATCAATTCAAATCACATTCTAGCATTAGCAATTCTTTTCTACATAACCGATCGACATTCCATTTACATTCAAATAAATCGCATGCAATCAAGCCAACTTTATTGATCATACGTTCAAGTATTAACCGAGACCATTCAAACACGATTTAAGAACATTCCAAGCAACTTATACAATATTCAAAATAATCCATCCAACACACCATTGGACCCGAAATCACCAATTTCCATAGAACAACGACAATACATTTCTTCCTTCCAAATTCATCAATGTCACTCATAATCCACACATTTACAACATATTTCCATATAAATTTCATATAAATTTTCCAAAATAATTCCACACATTTACAACATTATTTCCATAAATACAAGAAACTATATTAAAAATCATATCATCAAATCTTCATTTTACATCATGGAATTCACAATGACAACAAGCATGCTATTAAATAAAATTTGTTCATCTCTTCCACACCAATCAACCACCATTCGGCCACCACACCAATCTGTTATATCCCGTGTTTTTGCATATTCGGAAAATTTGGACATAATTGTGACTTGTAAGAATAAGGCCATGCTTTGATTTTATGTGGTGTGTATGTCGTCACTTATGGAAAATATTGACACGAGAACATTGGAGAAGGCCAAGGGCAAAATTGGAATCTTGGAAATTAGTTTCGGGAATTTATAAAACGAGATTTCTAATGAATTGGGCTCAAAAAAAAATAAGAAAAAAAGTGGCCCAAATTCATAAAGTGGCCGGCCAAGGCAAAGCTTGGCCCAAGCCCATGTCACATGATGATCATGTGACATTTGGATTAATTAAAAGAGTGTATATAGATGAGTTCATCCATAGAAGTTTCAAGAAAAATTGAGAAAAAAAAAGAAGAAGAAGGCCACGGCTAAGAGGAGAAAGAAGAGAAAAGAAAAGAAAAAATTCTTGGAGCTTCAATCTTGATCTAAAAGTCTTGTTCTTTGTGAATTCCTAGCAAGCTCAAGACGCTCTTCGACGTGATATAATTAGTTAAGCAAAAGAACGACGTTCGCGGCAAGTAGAAATTTGAAGAATAAGGTAAGGATTCTATTCTTTCATGTTATGGAAGATGTGTGCATGTTGTAATGATTAGAATTGTATGAGAATTATGGAAATTGTGTTGTGAGATTACATGGCCGTGTGTATGTGTGGAGTAGTGCTTGGCCGTGAGCCATGGTCTTGAGAAAAGGCAAGGATTTTGTGTTTTCTTTTCATGTTATAGAAGATTTATAAGTGTTGTGATGAGTATAATTGATTGAAAATTATAGAAATGTGGTGTATATTGTGTGTGGCCGTGAGAGTATATTGTGTGTGGCCGTGTGGTACTTTGGTAACCTTAATTTTTCTTAGTGTATTAATTGTGTTATTGGAACTTTGTGAAGGAAATGGAAGAAAATGGGTTATGATTGGAAGTCGGAAGTTTGAATGAATTATGGTTTGATGGAAAACTCGTGCATTTTGAGGAATAATGAGAAATGTGTTTGAAATGTATTTGAATGGTCTTGAATTAGTAGATAAATATGAAAATGTTAGTGTTGGATTGAAAGTGTGAAGTTAGAACGGAAGTTGATGTATTATGTTGAAAGAAAGACCATTTATGTTAATATGTGTTTTGTAGCGCTTATTGATGTTGTTGATGTTGTTCTTTGGGTTGTGGTTGATTGTTTTGAGCCGAGTTGAATCTCGGGGATGCTATATGTATAGGGAGGTGCTTTGCCCAAATTTCTGTAAACAAGAAAGGGCCAAGAATGAATCCCTAAAGACCTATAACTCACCTTTGGTAATTGTGACCATTTGCAGATTCTGGACGAAACGGGAATTGAGCTCAAGCGAGCATAAGACACCCGTAAGGTATGTGAAGCTATCCCTCTCCTTCTTTTGGCATGTCCTAGGTATACTAGGCTTGAATTTGAGCCTCGGGGGTTATTCTGTTCATCGAAATCCGATTCTGAAATGGAGCACTATTCATTCAGTGCGATTGAACTAGTATCCTCATATCTTGTTGGAAAAATGCTCAAACGTCCGTAACTTTGCGGAATGTAGTCGAATTGCCTTGAAACTTCCATAAATGACTCCATTAAGCTTAGTATATGTAATTCGAGTACGCCACCTCCGTTGACTCGGGGCGGACCCGCTATTCCGGATCTCCGCCTATTCTTGTTTTATTTGACTTATTTTTGTACCACAATTGAAGGAAAACTTTTGGCTATTGCCCTAACTATTAAGCGATATTTTATAAAATTTTCCAAAACCACTCCGAAGGGAGTGTGATATTTTATAAAACTTTTCAAAACCATTCCGAAGGGAGTGCGATATTTTATTATTCAGATTTTCCAAAACCACTCCGAAGGGGGTGTGAAATTTTATTAGTATTATTATTATTACTATTATTATGCCCGAAGGGGCTAGGATTAGTATGATGTCACAAGTGGCATGCCCGATGGGGCCAGGGTAGCCGTATGTCACGAGTGGCATGCCCGAAGGGGCTAGGATTATTATGTCGGGGCCGCATGTCCGATGGGGCCGGGATAGACGTATGTTGGACCGACATGCCCGAAGGGGCCATTATTTTATTCCGGGACCGGCATGTCCGAAGGGGCCAGGATAGACGTATGTCGGAACCGGCACACCCGAAGGGGATTATTATCATTATTATTACTGTTGTTATCATTATTTTTTTTTAATATTATCATTGTTATTATTATTAGGCCGGAAGCGGCCGTCCGAAGGGACTATTTTACTTAAATATTAAATTCATGTCAGGTAGCCTAAACTTGCCTACTGTTGAACTCTCCTATTTCTTGCTTCAGTGATGCTTTACATATTCAGTACATATTCCGTACTGACCCCCTCTCTTCGGGGGCTGCGTTTCATGCCCGCAGGTTCAGGGACGCAACCAGGGGACCCAGCTTCTTAGAGGGAGATAGCACTGGGAGTCAGACAGCTCCATTTGCTCCGGAGACTGTCCCTGTTTTGGTATAGTTTTATATATTGTGCAGGTCATACTCTGTAGAAGTCTGCGAACAGCGTGGGAGTTGTGGTTACTGTTTGGCCTTGTCGGCCACTATTTTGTTGTACAGAAAGGGCAGAGGCCTTTTGGCTCGCCTTGTTTTATGTCGTATGTATATATATATATATATCATGTTTTGAGATGCCTCGAACTACGTGTCGATTTTGGTATTTCATTTACAACTTTCAATTCTTGTTTTAAAAAAAAAAAAAAAAAAATTGAGTTGACGTTTAAGGGTTCGCTCGACTCTGATGAGAGTCGGGTGCCCGTCACACCCTGACGAAGGTTGGGGTGTGACAAAGTGGTATCGAGCGGGTCGGTCCTCGGCATGTTCGCGGTATCGTGTCTAGTAGAGTCTTGTTTATCGGTGTGTTGTGCACCACATCTATAAACAGGAAGCTACGAGACATTAATAGGGTGTCATTCTTTCTTTCATGGTGTAGATCGTGCGTATAGAGCGGTGTTGTACATAAAGTCCCTAATTTAATGATCTTGTGTGCTTTCAGTAATGCCGCCTAAGAAAGGTAAAGCGACGGCGACCCGAAGGGCAAGGCGGCCGTGGGATGAGGCGGTTAGCCAAGCCCCCGAGTCCACTAGAGCTCGGACTTATCTTTGGAATACGCATCCGACCCGAGTCCCCCCCTCCTCCCCATCGCCGGAGGAGCTAAGAGAGGCACCGATCCGACCCCGGCTCCGGTCCCGGCACCGACCGTATCTCCGGTCTCTCGGTCGGATGCCCGGCGTCGGGAGATCGGAGAAATGAAAGATGCCATACGTTTGTTGACTCGGATGCTTGCTACTCGGTGGACAACGAGTAGGAGTTACGAGTATCCCGATAGGTTTGCTAGTGCCGAGCACGGGATTTTCTTACATTAAGTCCCCCGAGTTTAAGGGCACGGACCCTAATGCCGATCCTCGGAGTTTATAGATGGTATGCGGCGTACTTTGAATATAATGAAGGCGTCGGCTACGGAGTCGTGAGCTAGCCGCCTATAGGTTACGGGGCATAGCAATTAACCGGTACCCGGTCATGGAGATTATCGAGAGGTAGTGACGCCCTTCCGCCGACGTGGCGAGAATTCTCGGACGCCTTTTTGCGTCATTATATGCCACCCGAGTTGAGACGAGCAAAGGTTGATAGATTCCTTAATTTGCGACAGGGTGGTATGACGGTGAGAGAGTATAGTGTGGAGTTCGACTCCTTAGCCAGGTATGCCCCTACTATTGTGCAGGAAATGGAGGATAGAGTTCACCGGTATGTAATGGGATTGGAATCGGAGCTGCAGGAGATTTGTATGCCAGTGGCAATGCGGCGGGTATAGATATAGCTCGCGTCCGGGCTTATGCACGGGGGGCGGGGAAGAGGATCGCAAGCGCCAACGGGAAGCTACTTCGGGCAGGGGGTGGCGGCCCAAGAGGGCCGGGACGAAAGGTCGGGGTAAAGGTTCCACCGGCGGCGAGAGCGGCACCCCGGAAGATAGCGCACCTTCGCAATTTCGGGGACCTCGGCGGGGTAGAGAGACATTCCTCGGCGGGGACGAGTTCATCTTATGCGTCGGGTTCTCGGCCAGCAGTGCATGGTCGGGGCAAGAGGCGATGGCCCCTCCTCGATGTGCGACTTGTGGAAGGCGTCATGTAGGGCAATGCCGACGAGGTGTGTGTTATACTTGTGGCGATCCGACGCACTATGCTAGAGAGTGTCCACAGGGAGTGGGCCATACTGCTCCTGGAAATTCGGTAGCGGCGCGTCGTCACCTTCGGTAAGAGCCCCCGAGTCGGGACCCCGGACTTCTTCCTCGAGGTAGGGGCGGAGGTAGAGCACCCGGTTCCGGTGCGGACCACATCGCATCTATGCACTAGGGGGGAGACCAGGTCCCGAGGCACCGCAGGATGCACCACCAGGTAATTTGAATTCCGTAGTTGATTGTCTTAATCAATGAATGATTTATATGTGCTGTCCATCTAAAGAACCTTCCCCCAACATACTTGTAAGACCTATAAGGCTAATTTAACATTCGAGGACGAATGTTTTAAAGGGGGGGAGGATGTTATATCCCGTGTTTTTGCATATTCGGAAAATTTGGACATAATTGTGACTTGTAAGAATAAGGCCATGCTTTGATTTTATGTGGTGTGTATGTCGTCACTTATGGAAAATATTGACACGAGAACATTGGAGAAGGCCAAGGGCAAAATTGGAATCTTGGAAATTAGTTTCGGGAATTTATAAAACGAGATTTCTAATGAATTGGGCTCAAAAAAAAAATAAGAAAAAAGTGGCCCAAATTCATAAAGTGGCCGGCCAAGGCAAAGCTTGGCCCAAGCCCATGTCACATGATGATCATGTGACATTTGGATTAATTAAAAGAGTGTATATAGATGAGTTCATCCATAGAAGTTTCAAGAAAAATTGAGAAAAAAAAAGAAGAAGGCCACGGCTAAGAGGAGAAAGAAGAGAAAAGAAAAGAAAAAAATTCTTGGAGCTTCAATCTTGATCTAAAAGTCTTGTTCTTTGTGAATTCCTAGCAAGCTCAAGACGCTCTTCGACGTGATATAATTAGTTAAGCAAAAGAACGACGTTCGCGGCAAGTAGAAATTTGAAGAATAAGGTAAGGATTCTATTCTTTCATGTTATGGAAGATGTGTGCATGTTGTAATGATTAGAATTGTATGAGAATTATGGAAATTGTGTTGTGAGATTACATGGCCGTGTGTATGTGTGGAGTAGTGCTTGGCCGTGAGCCATGGTCTTGAGAAAAGGCAAGGATTTTGTGTTTTCTTTTCATGTTATAGAAGATTTATAAGTGTTGTGATGAGTATAATTGATTGAAAATTATAGAAATGTGGTGTATATTGTGTGTGGCCGTGAGAGTATATTGTGTGTGGCCGTGTGGTACTTTGGTAACCTTAATTTTTCTTAGTGTATTAATTGTGTTATTGGAACTTTGTGAAGGAAATGGAAGAAAATGGGTTATGATTGGAAGTCGGAAGTTTGAATGAATTATGGTTTGATGGAAAACTCGTGCATTTTGAGGAATAATGAGAAATGTGTTTGAAATGTATTTGAATGGTCTTGAATTAGTAGATAAATATGAAAATGTTAGTGTTGGATTGAAAGTGTGAAGTTAGAACGGAAGTTGATGTATTATGTTGAAAGAAAGACCATTTATGTTAATATGTGTTTTGTAGCGCTTATTGATGTTGTTGATGTTGTTGCTGGGTTGTGGTTGATTGTTTTGAGCCGAGTTGAATCTCGGGGATGCTATATGTATAGGGGAGGTGCTGCCCAAATTTCTGTAAACAAGAAAGGGCCAAGAATGAATCCCTAAAGACCTATAACTCACCTTTGGTAATTGTGACCATTTGCAGATTCCTGACGAAACGGGAATTGAGCTCAAGCGAGCATAAGACACCCGTAAGGTATGTGAAGCTATCCCTCTCCTTCTTTTGGCATGTCCTAGGTATACTAGGCTTGAATTTGAGCCTCGGGGGTTATTCTGTTCATCGAAATCCGATTCTGAAATGGAGCACTATTCATTCAGTGCGATTGAACTAGTATCCTCATATCTTGTTGGAAAAATGCTCAAACGTCCGTAACCTGCAGGAATGTAGTCGAATTGCCTTGAAACTTCCATAAATGACTCCATTAAGCTTAGTATATGTAATTCGAGTACGCCACCTCCGTTGACTCGGGGCGGACCCGCTATTCCCGGATCTCCGCCTACTGTTTTATTTGACTTATTTTTGTACCACAATTGAAGGAAAACTTTTGGCTATTGCCCTAACTATTAAGCGATATTTTATAAAATTTTCCAAAACCACTCCGGGCGGGAGTGTGATATTTTATAAAACTTTTCAAAACCATTCTTTTCAAACCAGGGAGTGCGATATTTTATTATTCAGATTTTCCAAAACCACTCCGAAGGGGGTGTGAAATTTTATTAGTATTATTATTATTACTATTATTATGCCCGAAGGGGCTAGGATTAGTATGATGTCACAAGTGGCATGCCCGATGGGGCCAGGGTAGCCGTATGTCACGAGTGGCATGCCCGAAGGGGCTAGGATTATTATGTCGGGGCCAGCATGTCCGATGGGGCCAGGATAGACGTATGTTGGCACGACATGCCCGAAGGGGCCATTATTTTATTCCGGGACCGGCATGTCCGAAGGGGCCAGGATAGACGTATGTCGGAACCGAAGACACCCGAAGGGGATTATTATCATTATTATTCTTGTTGTTATCATTATTTTTTTAATATTATCATTGTTATTATTATTAGGCCGGAAGCGGCCGTCCGAAGGACTATTTTACTTAAATATTAAATTCATGTCGTGTAGCCTAAACTTGCCTACTCTTTGAACTCTCTATTTCTTGCTTCGGTGATGCTTTACATATTCGGTACATATTCCGTACGACCCCTCTCTTCGGGGGGGGGGCCGCGTTTCATGCCCGAGGTTCGGGGGACGCGACCGTGGGACCCACTTTCTTAGAGGGAGATAGCACGGGTTAGACAGCTCCATTTGCTCCGAGAGGAGCGTCCCTATTTTGGTATAGTTTTATATATTGTGCGCAGTCATACTCGTAGAAGTCCAGCGAACGAGCGTGGGAGTTGTGGTTCTTGTTTGGCCTTGTCGGCCACTATTTTGTTGTACGAAAGGGCGAGAGGCCTTTTGGCTCGCCTTGTTTTTATGTCGTATGTATATATATATATATATATATATATATCATGTTTTGAGATGCCTCGAACTACGTGTCGATTTTGGTATTTCATTTACAACTTTCAATTCTTGTTTTAAAAAAAAAAAAAAAAATTTGAGTTGACGTTTAAGGGTTCGCTCGACTCTGATGAGAGTCGGGTGCCCGTCACACCCTGACGAAGGTTGGGGTGTGACACAATCACACACAACTTCATGAATTTTATCCATTTCAACACATTACAACACACTCCAACGTCCATAATACATGCAAGAAAGGATAGAACCTTACCTCTTCCACTTGCTTCCAACTCACGGCTAGGACTCCAAATTGTAACAACGAATGAATTTCTCCCTCCAACAACCACTCCATGTTAACGAGGGTCTTTCAATTAGTAGGAAAGTTAGGAGAACATAATTTTTCTTGCTCAAACTTTTAGGGACCAAATTCGCCATGGTGTGGCCGAATGGACTCTCTCTCTTTCTCCATGGTTCTTGAAATTTCTAAGGTTGAAAAATGAATGTTTGCCTTATGTTTTCATCACACACACACATATATATATAATAATGGGGCACATGGCCGGTCATGTGCCCCTATTTTTCCTCCAATTTTTTTTTCTTCAATTTTCTCAAATTCTCTAGAAATTTCTTAAGTCACAAAGATGAATAAGTCTTGCATGGTCCTCTAATATCCACATATATATACATAAGTCCCTTACCAATACATGGTGTACACATGCACCACTTCATGGCATGAAACAATTGGCCCACCATGGGTGGGACCTACTCCAACATGTCATGAACTAAAATTTCCAAATTCCAAGTTTACCCTTAATGCTCCATTCCAACAAAAGATGAATATGCGACTCATGCATTTTTTTTTTAGCAAAGCCAGAAAAAAAAATATTGTTATATCCCGCATTTTGTACGCTGGGATATTCTCCGGTTTTGTTAAGGGCAAGGCCATTCTCCGGTTTTGTTTTAATGCGCAAGCCGCTTATGAATGTTATTATTGGCATGGAATGATAAGTATGCGAACTTGGAATTTGGAAAGTGTTATTAGTTCATGACTTCTTGGAGAAGCCAAGTGGCCATGGGTCCCACCCATGGTTGGCCAATTATTTTGAGCCATGAAGATGTACATGTGTTCATTTCATATTTTGTAAGGGACTTATATATATATATATATATATATATATATATATATATATATATATATATATATATATATATATATATGTGGATATTAGAGGACCATGCAAGACTTATTCATCTTTTATGGAAATTTCTAGAAAATTTCTAGAAAGTTGGAGAAAAAGAAAAAAAAAAAAAAAGGAGAAAAGAGAGTGCACATGACCGGCCATGTGCACTCATTTACATATATATATATATATATATATATATATATATATATATATATATATGAAAGAGAAAGAGGAGACCAATTCATTATTTTGTCAAGCCTAGAAAGTTCAAGAAAAATGAAAAAAAAAAAAAAGGAGGAGAAACGGCTAGAGGGGCTGGCCGAACCAGCCCCATAAGGTTGATCATGAAAATTATTTTCTTCTAGTCTTTCTACTCATTAGAAGGTCCTCTATGACATGGAGTAGTCGTTGGAGCAATTGAATCGTTCGTTGTTGCAATTCTTCAACTCTAGCCGAAGGAGAAATAAGTGGAATGTAAGATTTAATTCTCTCTACATGACTTGTAGGTGGTTGTGCATGCTTTGTGTGTGTGGTGGAGTGTAAAAATGAATGAAAATCATGAAATTGGGGTGTTGTGTGTGTGGCGTGTATGTGCTATATGGTGTAGGAATGATGAATTATTGTTACTTAATATTTTGATTGTTGTTGTTATGTGTTCTATGATGAGAATGAAAGTTCAATGACTCAAGCGGAAGTTGTAGCCGTTTGTGGGCTGTTTTGGAGGCTAATGAAATTGTAATATGGTTTGTAGTATTTACGATAAGAATGTTGTCATTGTGTGAATTGTTGATATACATTGAATTTGAAAAAAGAATGCATTGTGTTGCTTTGCCAAGTTTGGAAAGTTTCGACATAGTATATTGTTGAGTTGTTTTGAATATTGCATGGATTGATTGGAATGTTCTTGAATCGTGTTTGAATGGTTTTCGGATTAATACTTAGATGATCAATGAAGTTGAATGATCGTATGTAGATTATTTGAATATAAACGAAATGTTGTCGAATTATGTAGAAAGGAATTTTGGAATGCAAATCACTTATGGATATCGTTATCATGTTTGTTGGTTTGGTTGTTGTTGAGATTGGCGAGTTGAATTCTCGGGGATGTCCAATTTATAGAAAATGTAAAATTTCGACAAAGTTTATAAATCGGATTCTTAAGTGCTTATGGCTAATGATATCTAATGACGTGATTGTAGATTGAGAATCGGATTAGCCTAGGGAGCGCCAAGGTATGTTAAGATTGATTCTTAGATTACGATTTCATAAATGCTTCCATAACTTTGTGTTTTCGAAAGTTTTGTTTTCAAAAGAATTTTGTTCCTAAACGAGTCCGAAACTACGAACGCCCATAACTTTTTGCGGATGGGCTCGGATCGCTTAAACCATCGTAGAAGATTTCATAACGAGTAATATCTCTATGTTTGTGCTCGGTTTGCGACTTTCCTTTGTTGGTTCTAACGACCTATTTTTGAAAGTTGAATGTCCGTATCTTTCCAAAACGGAGGTTTATGACTCAGAAGCTTTCATGACAACAACGATGGATATGTTTTACAATGACAACGATGATGTCAAAAATGAGAATATTTTCCTACGATGAATATGATGATGATGATTCCATGATTAAAGGTTCCAAGTCTATGAGTTCAATGACGATATGAGAATGTTGAGCTATTTCTTGATTTCTCAATTTTATTCATGAATGATGACTATTTCTACTCTGATTCTAAAATATGTGAATTGATGCCTTATGATCCTGTTTTATGTTTCCTCGTGAAGTTATTCTTCATTGGCGAGCCACACCTTATAATAATCATTCCTTCAAGGTGAGACACGTACCATGATTATTCCATAATACAATCGGAGGTTACCGACCTTACGTCACTCCGATAGATACATGACTTTCGTTGGGCTCTCATAAATGCTTTATATGATATATGTATAATATGTATATGTATATATATGTATATGTATATGTATATGTATATGTATATGAGGAATATGGGAAAGGGCGAGAGCGTTATATACGCGTAACCACGTTTGGTATAATATGACATGATACCGTCCCGGAAATGTCCGGGACGCGGGATATGTGGTTATGGATCGGTGCACGTTCCAATATATTATATGGATCGGGCTGCACGTTCCGCAGAATATATTATATGGATCGGGTTGCACGTTCCGCGTATATAATATATATATATGGATCGGATCGCACTTTCCGCGAAATGCATTGTTCCGCCTAAAAAAGATTGTACGGTGTAACATATATATGGATCGAGTGTTCCGCGGCGATATAATATATATATGGATCGGCCGCACGTTCCGCAAACTACCGCCTAAAAGGGCACTCGGATGTGCGGGTTACTCTTCATCTCGTGAAATGCCCTATGTTTTCGTCTTGTTACTACTCATGCTTTGTATCCTCTAAAATGTTTTACTCATGCCTTACATACTCGGTACATTGCGTAGGTTCTACGTTCGTGCGAGTACGCCCGTATGATTGAAGATATTAAAAATTGGCGAGCTCCACTTTCTCCGAGTGCTTGCCGAGTCGGAGCATTATGATATGGTTTCATGTTCCATGTTAGAGACTTTGCGGAGGTTTATGTAAGCGGCTCCATAAGCCGTTTGTGATGCTTTATTCTACGGGTCTTATACGATCACAGGCATTACTTGATTTGAAAAGGGATGAAAAGCAAGTTTGTTTCTGAAAAGCTTTCATTATGTATTCATGTTATGCTTTGAGGGCCCAATATGATTATGAGTGCCACGAGAGTCCGAGGGTTCTCTCGGCCCTAGGTAAGGGTCGGGTGCCCATCACGCCCTTACGGAAACTAGGGTGTTACAAAGTGGTATCGGGCAAAGGGGTTGTACGTCGTGTCCCAAGTCTATGTTTATGGTGTGAATGACAATAAACGATGATTTAGTGTGGTTACTCTTCTTTCACTTCATAGAATGAGCCAAGTTATAGAAAATGAGATTTCCTAACTTTTGATTTCGGGAATTTGATTAGCGATGTTGGAAACTACAAGGCATGTTAAGCCAAGGTATGAAAGATATGTGCCAAGTAAGGTGTTGGCATACGATTTGCAAAGTTGAAAATTGAAAAGGAAGGTAAGTAAGAAAGTGTGACACGTGTAGCCGTGTTGAGCATATGAGGTAAATCTAATATTTTCGGACTTTTATGAATATTGAGAGCCCATCTATGATATGATACAATACGATATGATATGTATATATGATGATGGCCTTGTGAGGCGCTATTGGTATTTCCTGCGTGCAGGTTTTGGGATAGTAAGGAATACAGAGGAAACTCTGCCAAAATTTTTTTTGGAAATAATACAAGAGTAAGATGTAAGTTTGGGATATGTTTGGAAAAGGTCATATGAATAGTCTTTGACCAAGCTAATCCGCCCTTTTGGAAGAATAAGTTAAATTGCAAAATTAGCAATAATAGTAAACAGGATCGATGGGGATATGGTAATAAGGAATTTGGAATGGACTAGCGATATTAAGAGATGGTCTAGAGAGGATTAGGTTTGAATAGAGTAACATAAAAGGTAAGGCGGAGTCAATAAATTGGAGAAAAGTGATGAAAAAAAGAGAAGAATTATGACGGATAGGAATGTATTAATAAAGGCAAATTTCGGTATGTGCGATTTTGGGAATATGTTAAGATTCCGACTTACTCAATATTATGTGTAGAAGGTCGTGCGGTGAGGTAGACATCCGTTAAATCCGTATTCCATCAAAGTTCCAAAGTTAGGTCTTTGGCGCGAGAGCGATTTTAGTGGGTGACCCCCGGTTTTTTGAAAAGTCTCACAAATTCGGACGTAAGAGGAAAATGAGAGGTGATTAATCTAAGGAAGATTAGATGAAAGTGGGCCAAAAACCATAAAAAGTCGCGTAGTCATCGTCGAGAAATGAGAAAAAGAGTAAATAAGAAAGTGCAACATAAGTAGTAATAGGATATGACGTGTGAACTAAGGACACGAGTACCATAAATGACGGGAGGTGTCAAGTTATAGAAGGATGGGAAACGAAGTAGAACGAAGATAGAAAATGATTGCGGATGATATGGATGAATGTGAGTGAATAGAGTACATTTTGAAAACGAGAAGGGACTATGAAAGGAACACAAAGGTAACATAAGATCCCTCGCGTGCAGAATAAGGGATAGGTCTAAGTGGGAGAAATGATAAGGAAATACCCGAGGTAAGTTGAGATAAAGATAATATTCCGAGCGAACTTTGGATACTTGTTGTCGGAGTAAGAGTATTGCCTAATTGAGATCGGAAGTAAGGACGTGAGGCAAGTATAAATAGACAATGATATAAGTACACCCCTAAAGGGGGGAAGCGGGTGAGAGGAAATGCAAGGATGAGCTGGAAATAATCGACACAGTAATGTGTTTGATATGGGTGCCTGAGCTACAAATGAGACCCTTTACCGAAATAAACTAGTAAGATCGAAAAACCGAATAAGTGGATGAAAGTTAGGATAGTATTTAAGGCGGTGTGAGAAGTTTTTGCAGAGACTTTGAATGACATAACGCTAGGAAGTGGATGCGTATGAGGACAAGAGTATGATAAGAAGACGATATGGAACAACTTAAGAGATAACAGGAAGGATAGCGACGCTATGCTAGATTAAGGGCCAAGATGTTGGCTATAAAGTTGTTCGTTAATGCCATTGCAACTTGTAAGTGATAAGAAGAGGGAGTAAGAAACCCTTACGGTAGGAAATGAGGAAGTTAAGGGTGACCAAAGGAAGGGAAAGGAATATGACAAAACAGGACGAGCAAATTTCCAGTATGAACAAGATGTATAGAGCGGAATAAGCCAGAACACGGAAGAACCATGTTTAAGATTGAACATATTTTATATAAGTGCGCAAGGACAGTGATGCCACCTGTAAGTATTGGTATGTAAAGCTTATCCTTCTTTCCTTGTGTCATGTCCTAGACGCAAGTAAGTTGTGATATGTTACGAGCCTTGGGGGTAATTCTATTCTTAAAATCCGAGCATGTTTGTGATTCATAATTGCTTCTTGATGTCGGCTTCCTTAATGTGATCAAGCTATGGACCGTATGTCTTTGATACGATTGGATTTGAAATGCTATGTATGCGGTTTGTTCCGAAAGGATCTTATGTTTACAAATGTCTGTAACTTTCACAGACGAAGCCGGATGGCTTTGATATGTTCCCGAGTGACGTTCGGAGGAAACTTGATTTGATTACTGTTTGGGCTTTTAAATGAGGGCTTGTTTGATCATTCTGTTGAGTCAGTAATAAGGATTTATGTGCGTATGGTTTCTCGGTTCGTCAATGATGTGTTTTTCGGAGGACGATGTGTCCGGTTCGCCGAGCCCCTTTTGGCCGGGAACCGTGTATGGATTATGGTGTATGATGTGTCCGGTACGCCGAGCCCCTTTTGGCCGGGTACCGTGTATATATGTATGATGTGTATTTCAAAATATGATGTGATACGAAGTCTGATATGATATATGATGATTTGATATGATATATGATGATATGATCAGTTGGTTTCAAACCCAGTGGTGGGGTAGACCCAATGATGAGGCAAAATCCCACATTGGTTTAGGCGAATCCCACATCGGTTAATGTCGCCCATATGATAAGTTATGATGTGACGATGTGCTACGATATGTATATGTATGAGTTGTATTTCGGAAAGATGTAACGATGGTCTAAGCCAATTACTAAAATGAAGTTAGTGCGGAGGCCAGACGAGGCATGGTTATGGTTGAATGAAGGACCTGTTTCCATACCGCAGGACAGACAAGAGAAGAGAAGACGGGGTAGAACATAAAGACTAGTAAAGCGGCGCTGAGACATTCCTTGGACTAATTAGAACACCTTCGCGTATTCTTACCGAGAGTGCAACATAATGAGTGACAGGAGAGTAAAGAGCGAGAGAGACCTTCTAGGTAGCGGACTCAAGGAGACACTTAGAATAACAGTGACAGTGGAAGTAGAAAGAACAACTATTAGCGGCCTGGAAAATTTTAGAGAAAAGAGGAAATACTGTTCTCACGAATGGAAATTTGGAGAAGGAGAGTATGCCACTCTCATGAATGGAATAAAGGAATCCACTGGATGTTAGGAAAAGGTTTATAGACCACTAAGTGACTTGAATATGAAAGCATATGCTATGGAACTATATGAATTGTCGCGAGGAAGCTATACCCGACTACAATTATAAAGAGTCCGCACCGGAAAGCTAACAAGGAATAAAGACTGACGAAAGGACCGTTAATATGGGGAAATCGGAGATGTGAGCAAAGGGACAAGAAAAAGGGAGCACTGTAGGGCGATAGATGGCTATGACATGATAAGTCAAGGCTACAAATGGAGACAAGATTCGGACAAGAGTAAAATGTTAGCTAAATTCGGTCAATACGGGAAGGCAAGGAAGCGGAAAAAGTGGATTGCAAGCAATGAAGGAATCAAGTGAGAATGAGATGAGACTGACGTATGTTTTAAGGTAGGACTAAGCAACGATAATCGAACCCTAAGGGGGGGATAACGTTCCCCGTGGAGGAAAGGGGTATTACACCCCGTAACTCCTGTACATTGGGATTTGTTAGAGGTATTGCCAATGAGATGCAAAGTCCCAGGTACTTGTGGTATAATTATAAGAGTCCGAGTTCGTGTGATGAAACAACGACAGGGAGGAGACGACTCGAGAGGTCAAGAGAAAATGAAGAAGGAACGTAATCGATAGAAGAGATTGCATGCCGTGGTGATAAAGGAAACCCCCCCCCCCCCCAAAGATCCTTAGAAGACCTTACGAGACTAGTTGAACATTCGAGGACGAATGTTCTAAAGGGGGGAAGGATGTTATATCCCGCATTTTGTACGCTGGGATATTCCGAGTTAGTTGCGACAAGTTAAGGGCAAGGCCATTCTCCGATTTTGTTTTAATGCGCAAGCCGCTTATGAATGTTATTATTGGCATGGAATGATAAGGGCGAACTTGGAATTTGGAAAGTGTTATTAGTTCATGACTTCTTGGAGAAGCCAAGTGGCCGTGGGTCCCACCCATGGTTGGCCAATTATTTTGAGCCATGAAGATGTACATGTGTTCATTTCATATTTTGTAAGGGACTTATATATATATATATATATGTGGATATTAGAGGACCATGCAAGACTTATTCATCTTTTATGGAAATTTCTAGAAAATTTCTAGAAAATTGGAGAAAAAGAAAAAAAAAAAAAAAGAGAAAGAGAGTGCACATGACCGGCCATGTGCACTCATTTACATATATATATATATATATATATATATATATATATATATATATATATATATATATATTAAGTCATGAAAGAGGGAGACCAATTCATTATTTTGTCAAGCCTAGAAAGTTCAAGAAAAATGAAAAAAAAAGAAGGAGGAGAAATGGCTAGAGGGGCTTGCCGAACCAGCCCCATAAGGTTGGCCATGAAAATTGTTTTTTTCTAGTCTTTCTACTCATTAGAAGGTCCTCTACGACATGGATTAGTCGTTGGAGCAATTGAATCGTTCGTTGTTGCAATTCTTCAACTCTAGCCGAAGGAGAAGTAAGTGAAAGGTAAGATTTAATTCTCTCTACATGACTTGTAGGTGGTTGTGCATGCTTTGTGTGTGTGGTGGAGTGTAGAAATGAATGAAAATCATGAAATTGGGGTGTTGTGTGTGTGGCCGTGTATGTGCTATATGGTGTAGGAATGATGAATTATTGTTACTTAATATTTTGATTGTTGTTGTTATGTGTTCTATGATGAGAATGAAAGTTCAATGACTCAAGCGGAAGTTGTAGCCGTTTGTGGGCTGTTTTGGAGGCTAATGAAATTGTAATATGGTTTGTAGTATTTACGATAAGAATGTTGTCATTGTGTGAATTGTTGATATAGCGTATGAATTTGAAAGAAAAAGAATGCATTGTGTTGAATTGCCAAGTTTGGAAAGTTTCGGTTGGAGTAGTATATTGTTGGAGTTGTTTTGAATATTGCATGGATTGATTGGAATGTTCTTGAATCGTGTTTGAATGGTTTCGGATTAATACTTGGACGTATGATCAATGAAGTTGAATCGATCGTATGTAGATTATTTGAATATAAACGAAATGTTGTCGAATTATGTAGAAAGGAATTAGTGATGTTAGAATGCGTTCTGAATCACTTATGGATATCGTTATCATGTTTGTTGGTTTGGTTGTTGTTGAGATTGGCCGAGTTGAATTCTCAGGGATGTCCAATTTATAGGGGAAATGCTGCCGAAATTTCTGTAGACAAAGTGTTAGTTTGAAATCGGATTCTTAAGTGCTTATGGCTAATGGTTGATATCTAATGACGTGATTGTAGATCGTGAGAAGCCAAGGCATAAGTTTGGATTAGCCTAGGGAGCGGCCAAGGTATGTTAAGGCTCGTCCCATTCTTTCAAAGGCATGATTCTTAGATTACGATTTCATAAATGCTTCCATAACTTTGTGTTTTCGAAAGTTTTGTTTTCAAAAGAATTTTGTTCCTAAACGAGTCCGAAACTACGAACGCCCATAACTTTTGCAGATGGGCTCGGATCGCTTCGAAACCATCGTAGAAGATTTCATAACGAGTAATAATCTCTAACTTTCATAGGCGGGCCCGGATCGGGTTGATGCTCGCCCGTGGGCCCCGCGACTTTCCTTTGTTGGTTCTAACGACCTATTTTTGAAAAGAATTCTGAAATGTCTGTATCTTTCCAAAACGGAGGTTTATGACTCCGTAAGCTTTCATGACAACAACGATGGATATGTTTTACAATGACAACGATGATGTCAAAAATGAGAATATTTTCCTACGATGAATATGATGATGATGATTCCATGATTAAAGGTTCCAAGTCTATGAGTTCAATGACGATATGAGAATGTTGAGCTATTTCTTGATTTCTCAATTTTATTCATGAATGATGACTATTTCTACAGATTCTAAAATATGTGAATTGATGCCTTATGATCCTGTTTTATGTTTCCTCGTGAAGTTATTCTTCATTGGCAGTCTCACCTTATAATAATCATTCCTTCAAGGTGAGACACAGTGACCATGATTATTCCATAATACAATCGGAGGTTACCGACCTTACGTCACTCCGATAGATACATGACTTTCGTTGGGCTCTCATGCATGCTGCCTATATGATATATGTATATGATATATGTATATGTATATGTATATGTATATGTATATGTATATGTATATGTATATGTATATGTATATGGGGAATATGGGAAAGGGCGAGAGCGTTATATACGCGTAACCACCTGATCAGTTGGTATAATATGACATGATACCGTCCCGGACGCGGGATGCCCTGGCGGGATGCCGCACGCGGGATATATGTGGTATATATTATATGGATCGGGGCCGCACGTTCCGCAAAGAATATAATATATATAGATCGGGCACGTTCCGCGCACTAAGCATGCATGGTTCCGCCTAAAAGGCACTATAATATATATATGGATCGGGTTGCACGTTCCGCAATATATATATATACGGAAACGTTCCGCATGGTTCCGCCTAAAAGGGCACTCAGATGTGCAGGTTACTCTTCATCTCATGAAATGCCCTATGTTTTCGTCTTGTTACTACTCATGCTTTGTATCCTCTAAAATGTTTTACTCATGCCTTACATACTCAGTACATTGCTTGTACTGACGTCCCTTCTGTGGACGCCGCGTTCATGTCCGCGCAGTACGCCTGCATGAGTTGAAGATATTAGTAGAAGATGTTCCAAATGGATTGGCGAGCTCCACTTTCTCCGGAGTGCCGCCGAGTCGAGCATTATGATATGGTTTCATGTTCCATGTTAGAGACTTTGCGACAAAGGTCGTGTATGTAGTATGTCAGCTTTTGTAAGCGGCTCCATAAGCCGACGTATTGTGATGCATTATTCTACGGGTCTTATACGATCACAAGCATTACTTGATTTGAAAAGGGATGAAAAGCAAGTTTGTTTCTGAAAAGCTTTCATTATGTATTCATGTTATGCTATGAGGGCCCAATATGATTATGAGTGCCACGAGAGTCAGAGGGTTCGCTCGGCCCTAGGTAAGGGTCGGGTGCCCATCACGCCCTAACGGAAACTAGGGTGTGACAAATATAACCTCGCCCTTAACATGCCATGCCAATAATAATATTTATGAGCGACTTATTCATTAAGACCGAATCGGAGGTCACAAGCCTCTACCTCGTCTTCCTCTCCAAAATTGTCTTATCCTCAATTTTTCACAACTAGTTCTAATGTCTCAACGTGCGAAATGCAGTTATAACATCCTTCCCCCTTTAGAACATTCGTCCTCGAATGTTCAACTAGTCGTACGGGTCTCCTAAGCACCTCGGGAAGCTCCTTTTTATAGCCATCACATACGCTCGCTCATCGATCCCTTAATGCACCGGTCTTCTAAATCCTTCCATGACCATTACGTAAACTCGGATCCTTATAATCGTAACCCAAGCACCTATAACTTTGCATCTTTATTGACCATATCTTCAACGGATCCCAAGGTACGGGAAGTACGGGGTGTAGCATCTTCTTCTTCTTAGGAATAGTCATCCCCCTTTTTGGGTCTGATTATCAGTCGTCTAATCATACCTTAACACATACGTCAATCTCTTCTTATTCCTACTTAACTCTTTTGTTTCACACGCAATCCATTCTTTCCACTCCTTTGCCTTCGCGTATTTGACCGGAATTCAACTAATGCCTCACTCTTACCCAATATTTTTTTTTTGTCTTCCTCATTCTTTCCTTACTTGCTTCCCCCCTTTTAGGGTCCTATTTATATCATTCGCAAATCCATTACCTCACCTCCAATCATGCATCCATGTACCCTTTTCCTCAATTTCCTTATTGTACTGCATCATACTCATGCCATTCCCCATAATTTATAGTTGCAGTAACTCATATGTGAAGTATTAACATACTCATCTCTTGCGGTTGCGTAATTCCGCAGTACGCCAACGTAGCAATCCAAACAAGGATGTATTTTGCTTAACTCGACCGTTAATTATAAGTCAATAATTACCTCCACTCCAAATAACAACTCTGTCCCATGGGGACACTCAAAATAATAGTATGTCCAACCGTCTGTACCATCCATGTAGTGTCACTTATTCCATTCTTCAATAGTTAGCATTCACTAGTAGCGTCATCCTCCCCTTTTCTTTCCATCTCAAGTTATTTCTCTCTTTTCCGTAATCAACTTACAGTAACTATAAATACACTTTCCTTATACCGCCATCCGTCTTATCAAGGATCTAAGTCTCCTGCGCAACTAATTCCCCCGTACGTCATACTCTTTTATTCTTGTGTTGTACTCAGCATTGATTGCAAAGACAGTTATAATCATACCTTAACTTGTTATTGGTGATAGCCTTACTTTATCGCTTATCGTCCTATGGAGGACTCGTAACTCACAACCACATTTTTCCTTTCCAGCTTATTCCTTGATGTACTTTACTTGTTCTGTCTTAGTATAGGGTATCCGTAGGAAATGCATCTTTCCTTTCTCATAATACGGCTACTCCTTAAGCTTGTGTACCTCGCATGCTACCTTTACTTTCTATACCCATACTTATCCGTTCTATAATTAATACTTTATTCCTCGCACAAGGGTTGCTCTTGGTCATGCACTGAGGTGATTGTCTGTAGCTTATCAATTCAGGTTCTCGTTCCTTGCACTTTGGTTACTACCCCTCAACTTTTGCCATACAACTTCAAAGCATGGGGCCGTGAAAATTCTTATTCCCTTACGATTATCTTACAACACAAATGTTCGTATCTCCGATTCCCTTATATTAGCGGTCCTTTCGTCAGCCCCTCTTCTTTGTCAGCTTTCTGGTGTGAACCTTTTTTTTTTTGTAAGCATAGTTGGATATGGCTTTGCGTTGATGATTCATATAATTTCATAGCATATGCTTTCATGCTTAGACTACTTAGTGGTCTATAAGCCTTCTTCTAACATCCGGTGGACTCTTTTATTTCCATTCACGAGAACAGCGTTCTTTCTTTCCTTCAAACTTTTCCCAAACTGCTATTCGCTGTTCTTTCTTACTACAGCTGTCAATGTCATTCCAAGTGTCCTTGCTACGCCTTCGCTCTTCTAATCAAATACTTACTTAGTCTTATTCTTAACATACCAATACTTACAGATGGCATCACTGTCCTTGTACAACTTACATAAAGTACGTCCAATTCTAGACATGGTCCTCCCGTCCTCTGATTTATCCCGTTCTCATTTTGTTTTCTCCTTATTGTGGTCTTGACTTGTCGTGCCATCACTACTTATCGTCTTGCAGTATTCTCTTTATCTCGCCCCTTATTTTCCTCTTAGTGGGTAATTACCTTTTCGCGTACAACCTTCCCCTTTGCGTTTATCCCTTCGGCACTTTCGTGGGCTACTCTTTTTACTACCTGTTGGTCTTGGATATACACTGTACTGACTCCTCGCGGTACATTGGTCAGCTTCCTTAGTCCTTACATTCTTGTCACCATCTCCTTACCGTTATATTCGAGTGCTTATCCAATATGACTTTGTCGCTAGTGAGTATAATGGTTATGTTCCTTAACCTATTCCTCCCAGGCTTCCTTCCAAGACCACTTCCAACGATCCCCGACGTATATACATAATGGTTCTTCACCCTTTTCTATCCTTCACGGTGTACACTTATGGCAACTCATAATTCGAGTTCAAGCTAAATCCTTGGGATTCTCGCCACAACCTTTTCTTTAGCTTCCGCCACAACCGCTTTTTAACCTCTTTCCTTCAAATCTTGCAATACAACCTGTGAAGCATCGAGCTGTTTTAAATCTTACTTCCTTATGACTCTCTTATAACACAAGTATACATGTCTTTGGTTTGCTTGTACCGATGATCGTCTCGTCGCCGTCATTCCTTGTTGGCTTTCCTGTAGCCTTCTTACAATCTCGTTACTTATAGTACCCGTGTCCTCAGCTACACGCGTCATAACCTATTACTACACTGTTGTCTCGCCTCCTTCTTATTTCCTCTTTTCGTTAACTCCTTCTCTTCACCGACCCGATCCTCCCTGTCCTACGCGTCCTCTTAAGGTTTCTGGCCACTCCGCACACTCCAATTTCCTTTAGGCTACTCTAGCTCCTCCTTTACTTCTTATATCTGAATTCTATAAAATTTTCAAAATACTTCCTGTGGGGTCACCATCCTAAAATTTCCCTCACTAAAGACGCTTAACCTTGAAGCTTTGATAAAATCTAAAAGGCAATGTTGGTACTATTGTCGCGTCCACCTCACCGCATGACCTTTATCACACAATCTAGGGTAAGTCGAGACCTTAACATTTTCCGAAACGTCCTCATAACACATCCCGGCAGCTGTCTTATCAATACGTTTCCATCCTTCACAATTCTTTTCCTTCATACCCTTGTCTTAATCGTATCTGTTACACCTCGCATTTTGTGCGTATTCGGAAAATTGGAAATAATTCGGAATGGTAAGAAACAAGGCTTTAATTGGATCTTACTTAATGTGCATGTGATGTTGAAGGAAATATTATTGCGAATATTATGAAGCCTAAGGGCAATTTTGGAATTTTGAAAATTTATTTCGGAATTACAAAACATGGACTATAAGTCATTTGGCCAAAAAAAGAGAAAACAAAGCCCAAAAGAGTATAGGCCGGCCAAGGCATGGCTTGGCCCAACCCATGGTTGAGTCATGTGTGATAGCCACGTGCTTGGTTAATTAATTATAAGAAGGAGTGTCTTCAAGAAAAATCAAGAAGCAAGGAACAAAACAAAAAAAAAAATTGAAGAACTCCACAAGAGGAGCCTTCGGCCGAATAGAGAAAGAAGGGGGAAAAAAATTCCAAGTCATTTCCTCTTGATTTCAAGTTGTTTTCGTGACAATCATACAATCAAGCCTCCTTTACAACTGGTGTGGTTGGTTTGGAAGAAGGAGCCTCTTATTCTTTCAAGTCGACAAGTTGTGTAGTGAAGAAGTTTGAAGAAAAAGGTAAGGTTTCAAT
>NW_026714462.1:0-22832 GCF_029784015.1 Lycium ferocissimum | reverse complement strand
TCAAAAATGGGGGGACATGGCCGAATGCCATGTCCCTTTGTTTTTATCTTTCCTTTCTCTCTCTTTATAATAGAGCCCTTATATATATATATATCCTTTTGATTTGGGGGGCACTGCCCCTCTCAATTTTTCTTTCCTTTTTTTTTATTTTCTGAAAGATACAATTATGTCATCTTTTCTTCTTTTCTTTTTATATTTTTTTTTTTTTTGGTCACAGGGCCATTAGGGCCCTTTTGGAATTTTTTAAACCCTTTATGAAATTCCCTTTTTCCCCTCGACCCAATATTACCATTTTGCCTAGTCTTTTCCAATATTTCCACATCTACTTTTTCCAAACCCAAACCAAAACCCAAAAACAAAATCAAAAATTCAAATTCCCAACTCCCAATATTTTCGCGCAATATTTCCTTAAACTCCCTGCCCTAAGTAGAACCCAATTAAACCTTAATTCCTACCTTTTCCCCCAAATTTTTTTTCCAAATACGCGAAAAATGCGAGGTATAACACTTCCCGATACTGATCGTGACTTTGATTTTTGGATTGATTTAGCCCTGGACTCCTATCTTTTTCCCCTTATAGGAGGGGGCATAGAACCGATCGAAAATGCAAATCTTTTATAAGGGTTTATTCCCCGAGTGCCTTTTTTGGGGTGCTCTGTTTTTTGTTAAGAAAAAGGGGTGGGTATGCGTATGTGTATTGATTATCGCGGCTAAAAAAGGGTAATATTCGAAAAAAGACCCCACCCCCGTTTTGATGACTTTTTAATCGTTCGGGAGCTTCGGTTCTCTAAAATTTACTTAAAGGGTGGGGGTTCCTAGTTGGTTCGGGGGAGGATTTTCTAAAGACCACCCAATGGACCTATGGTTCTTGATTATGTTTTTTGGGGCTTACTAATTTTAAACCCCGTTTAGGATTTGAAAAATTAATGTTTAAACCCTTTCTAGACTTTTTTTATGATAGTGTTCATTGATGATATCCTAGTATCTCTAGAAGAAAGAGGAAAGAAACTTTGGGGGATTGCTTTTTTGGGGGTATTGGGGAGAAGGGCAAATTTTAAATTCCAAGGTAAATTTTTTGGTTGTCTTTTTTTTTCCCTTTTTTGGGACAATTTTGAAGGAGGGTATTAGGGTGGACCCGGAAAATTTACGTGGGGGAATGGGTAGGCTACTAAGTGATCGAGATCTTTTTCGTGGTTTGGCTATATTATCGTGGGTTTTGTAAAAGGGTTTTGCCTCTTTTGCTTCTCTTTGACTCCTTGACTCAAAAAAAAAGCCGCGGGGTCGAGAGTGTGAAGGGGCTTTCAAAAGTTTTAACATTGTTACTACCCTATTCTAGCTTCCCCTTGGAAGGCAAGGATTTTGATTTTTGTGATACTTCACGTTTTTTTGGGTGCTATTTTGAGCAGGGGGGATTGCCTAATTCAATTGAAAGGCATGAGAAGAACATCTCCCTGACTTAAAGTTGAGGGGGTGGTGTTTGCTTGAAAATCTAGAGGTCTTGTATGGTGTCCCGGAGTGTATCCCACCCCTTTGCGGATTTTTTCCCTGGAGGATCGAACTCGAGGTGGGGGGAGGGAGGACGGGCCCAAAGGACATGAATCACCTTTTGATCATCTGGTAAGGCAAATGTATGGTTGACGTTGAGAAGGAACCTATATGGGAATTTTCCCCGTTGGTTTTTTTTTGGAACGCCCGTTAGGAGAGTTGGACACGCCGGGTTTGGATTTTTTAACACGGGAGGGGTTGGTTTGTTTTGAGGCTCTTCATTGCTAGAGCGAAAGGGCAAGATTTGAGGATACTAAGTTGTGCAAAATTCTGAAAAGGGTGTTACGGGTGGGGCCCAAAAGGGCCGTGATTAGAAGGGGGGGTGTTCGGTTTAAAAAGGGTTTCTGCCACGTGTGGCGTTTTGATCAAAACTTCCGGTCAAGTTTGGGTATTCAAAAAAATCGGTACTAAGATGTATCGCAATTTGAGAGATGCTCGGTGGAGGGGTGAAGCGGAAATTTAGGTTTATTGCTGGGTTTTTAACGACAAGTAAAGTAGAACATCAAAAACGGGTACACCAAAGAGCCTTTGGGGGAAGTGAGAAAAAATAGCCATGGATTTCGTGGTTGGTCCCAAAGACGTTAGGGAAGTTTGATTCTATCGAGTTTTTGTTGGGGTTGTAATTCCCCATTTTTTTCCCCGGAAGATAACTTATGTCGAGAGAAATTTGCTAAATTTACACTCGGAGAGGTTGGGCAAAAGGGGGTTTCCCTATCTCCTTGTGTTCGATGGGGGCCAACGTTACATCAGATTTTGGGAGCTTTTCGGGGTTGGGTACTAGGGGGCCCCAGTACAACTTTCCACCTAGGGACGGGGGGAGCGGTATTCGGGGTTTTTGAAGATACTTCGTGTTTGGGTAGACTTTTGGGCTTATTAGTTCTTGCCTTTGGCCCCAATTTTCGTATAACAAAAGCTACCCTCAGTATTGATATTCTCGTTTGAGGGGTTGATGTAAGGGGGGTAGGTCTCCTTTGGGTGGTTTGACGTTTGAGGAGATCTTTGGGGTATTGATCTTCGAAGTCCCTGAAGGGGAAGGTGATTAAAATAACCGGGACCGGAGGGGAAGGGAAATACGGACAAAAAGTCCCAGATCTTGAGTTTGGAAAGGAACAAGGTTTTAAAGCTTAAAAAGGGTGGAGAGGTTTAAAAAAAGGAAAAGCAGCTCGAGGTACATTTGGGGCCTTTAAGATTCTCAAGCGAGGGGAAGGGAGCTTTTGAGTTGGCTTTACCTGGGGTCATCAAGCGTTCATCCCATTCCCGTTTGAGGGAAAATACCCCAAAGAGGTTCATCATAATCCGTTGGGGGTTTGATTTTGTTGGACGATTTTGACAAAGAGGAAGAACCATGGTATCTTAGACGGAATGTTCGTAAGTTGGGGCCCAAGGGAAAAAGCCTCTTTAAACTTCGGGGGAAACGTCCCGGGGAAGGCCTTCGCGAGCCTTCGGCCAAAGTATCCTCGCTTTTTGCCCCGTCGGGGAAATTTTCCCAATTCCTCTCCTTTTGTTTGGACGAGCGGTGTTTTAATTGGTTCGGGAAAAAGGGCGTTATGGAAAATGTAGGATCCCCCCCAAAAACCTTCCCAGGAGATCGAGCAATGAACTCTGTATAAGTCTAAAACGAAAGTTTCACTTGTTTTTTGATTGTTGTTTGATTATATTGAGTCCATCGGGGTGACGAGAAAATTAGAGCTCTGTTGGGAATTTCGAGGCCGGGGGGAGTTTCGTAAGGTGTTTTTTTGTCATGTGCATGTTTTGTTTTTTTTTGAGGCCTCGGATGAAATTTGGGTGAAATCAAAATTTCGAGCTTTTTGCCCAAATAAAAAGGCGGGGTGGGCACCGCTATGGCGATAGCCCTCGCCCAAAACGGTCAACCTTGTTCTGGTGTTTGGGGGGGCCGGGCATGTCTCGAGGGTGTCGCTATCGGGATATGGACCCGGGGGGGGTTTCCGTCCTTTTCAACCGGGGGCCCCTAGCGAGACCGCTACCCGGGGATTTGACCGCCCGGGGGTCAACGGGTTAAAAACCCTGTTTAAACACTTGTTGTATTCGTTATTCCAAAATCCAACACTTAAATACCCTGGGGCGAAATTCCCCGGGCAAAAATATTCTTGAGTGGGAAGTCTCTCCCTCCCTTTCTCATTACGTATCATCTTTATGATTATCATCCCTTTTATGGGTTTATGTAATTAGTAATAAACCCCAAAACCAATAAACCTCCGATGGGGTTTTCGTTTCCTTTTTATCTCTAATGGTTGATTAACCCCCTTAAATCATGAATTGAACCTTTTTAACCATGAACTAAATGTTAAGACTTAGGGGTTTATAAAAAAGGTACTTGGGCCCGGAAAACTCTTAGAGTGTTGATTAAAATTTTTAGGCGAGAGTAGCGATTACTAAGGCCCTTGTTAATTTTTTCACCTAGAAATTTTCATTCATTGGAATGGAGCTAAAAGGGGAAGGGGGGGTTTTTGCATTAATTTTGTGACTAGAGTAATTGTGACTCATTTGGGATCCTAATTTCTGACTTGGGGTTTCGAGGCAAAGGGAAAAGATGACAATCGCGTTGTTCCCCCCGTTTGAGGTAGGTTAAAGGCTACTTGAGTTGGGCGATTAGTTCATTGTATGTGTTGGAATTCAAGGGAAAAATTCTAGTCTTCAAATAGAGTGTGTGTTTTGATCTTTTAGAAAGATTGAACAAGTGTAGGCTTCGTGCCACAAAAAGATACAAAATGATGATTTGAGTAGTGATAATAAGAGGTAAAGAAATACTATCATGTATAGCTGTATAAAAAGGCACAGTTAATCGAAATAAGGATGTGACCTAGATTATGGGCTCGTGGTCCGGGTTTCTTCCGAAAAGAGTGGTACTTTGATATAGACCGCGTTTGGGGGTTTTCCTCGGAGAGGAGGGTTTATGGCTCGGGTCCGAGAGTATCCGAACGAGTGGTACTGGACACCACGGGTCCCCCGTAGGTCATGACTCTGAGCAATGACATCACACAAGATGGTGTGTCAAAGGAAGAGATGGTTTTGTTGATGGACTTGTTCCCGTTGTTAATTCATTTACGTGATTCGCTGGTGATATCTGGAGTAATTTGATTTGTGTTTATTTGCTCGATTTCATCGTGGATTATTGATTTCGTGTTGTCAGTCGACTCGTCTATTTTATTGAATTTATGATATATGCATCGTACCAATCTTAGTTGGCCTAAGGATGTGTTTACCTACATACAGCGTTTGTACTCGATACTACCTTGATGCATTCTTTGAGTGTTGTATCAGGATCCAGAGACCGCTACCCGAATTTCATCGTTTCGAGGTCGCTGGCCGATGATTTAGGGTGAGCTTCTATCCATTCCAGGCCGCCCGAAGATCTTCCTTCTATGATGTCTATTTTTGTACTCCAAACATTGTGGTTATTGTTTAGACAGATTTCATTCCTCAGACATGTTTTCGTACTGTAGTCCCTCGTACGGTGACTTATGGATTTGGGATTCGTAATAGTTAGAACTTCCACATTTACTTCGATGTTTTACGGCATGACTTATTTTGATTTTTTTGTACTTGAATGAATAGATGAGTTATTTGTTGGTTCGCCCACTAGGAGTTAGGCCTTATTTGTTTGCACTTATTGGAGGTCTTAATCTGAATGGTTTAGATCTTAGACCATTATGTGCATTTGTTTACAATAAGATCTAAACACTTATTGGGTCTGAATATGTCTTAATCATTAAGCCATTCCGAATCAAGTCTTAATATCATTAAGAGGTATTTTTTTATGGAAATATTTTACCACCAACTCCGCCCCCAACCCCACCCCTCTATTTCAACCCCACATTTACTACCAACCACCCCACCCCAACCCCTAAACCCACCCCACCACCCACCTTCCACTCCAACCCCACCCCACCCCTCCACCCTCAACCACACCCTCCACTCCCCACCACCAATCCCACCCCACACCACCCACCCCCACTACCCACCACCACATCCCACAGCCAAGCCTAGCCCCACCCCCACTCCCCACCTCACACCACCAACTCTACCCCCACTACCTCCCACCCTATAACACTCACCCCAACCATCCACCCCTCCACCCCCACTCACCACCCACCACGACTACAAAACATCTCCACCATTGCTAATGAACATAAATGTTTCATTCTTTTTTATAAAATAATATTTTATTTTGTTAAATTTGTATTTATTTTCTAATATTTAGTTACTTTTTAATTTGAATTTTATATTTATTATATTTGAATAAATATATTATGCATATTCAGATGTTGAAAAACAAACAATCTTAGTCATTTAGTGTTCAGCACCTGTAGACAACATCTTAATCATTCAAATGTGCATTCGCATTCGCACGTCTTAATCTTAATGAAAACAAACGAGGCCTTAGCGTGGGTGCAAGTCACATGGTCGTGACATGTGATTTTAGAAATCATTATCTATTAACATAAACCTGCTCTTAGTTGTAAAGTTTAAATACATTGGGTCGTTACTTCGAGCGTAATTTCCTTTGTATCCATACTGTGGCCATTAATCATTTTACCCGCTTTCTAGTTAGTTTTATCTTTGTTAGTTGTTAAACCAAAAATCAAATATTGAAAAAGTGTTTGGCTTTAGCTTTAATTTGGTGATAACACTGCACTTGTTTAAATCGCCTTTATATTGTTCCCTATGGATTCAATTCTGCACAAGACACTACCCTCATTAGCCATAGGTAGACCTACCTATCCTACGTCGATAGCGAATTCTTAACCCAACATTCATAAACACAAGATAAATAGCGTAAGAAGATAAAGTAACGTAAGTCTGACATATGAATATATAATAAATGCGAAGTAAATCAAAAACCACCCCAGTATCTTGTCCGGACATATGCGCAGCATCTAACTAAAATCAATAAGTCTGGAAGTAATAACAATACATCAATAGTCTCAATAGTGTCTCAGAATAGCAAAGTAAGACATAATAGAAGAAGAGATTTTGGGTAGCGAAGCGTCCACATGCTCACCCCAACAGACTCAAATCAGCAGCCTCTGACTCTCAGCCACGAGGGGTAGACGTCAATCCTACCTGATACTCTACATTATAAAAGAACGTTAAAGCAAGTGCAAGTTCCGTACAAACAACACGCATCGGTAGGTATCATAGGCCGACTAAGATTAGCTAACATATACCAAGACAATAAAGTAAGATAAACAGTAAATCAACAAGGTATAAGTCAACACGGGCTAGTAACCAAGTACAAGTCATCACCAATGTTATAGTATCTAAATCCAACTGTGCCAAGGCTTAGTACATCCAATCCGAATCCGTATATCACAAGAATATCAAGAAGCCAAAGGTACAATGCAATGCAATAATGTATGAAATATGGATGCAATGCATATGCACCGATACACATATACTCCGACGATGGAACACCACATCTCGACAGCACAACCTATGGTGGAACCGCGAAGTCAATGTACCAATCTTCACGATTTCGGTAAAGACCTCGGCAATCGCTACCAGCACTCATACCTCGATTCTGAGATAAACATCGGACATCAATCCTCACGACACTCTCATCCAACTGAGCCCAGCTCATAATAGTGTTTCCTTGTATATCATCAATGTATCAACACTATATCACGGGTGACGATAACGCGTGCAATGTACGAGTTCAATCTTAACAAGTATTCACACATGGGCACACCAATAATATCAATAAAAAGACTACACAATAATCCACAATAGAATCACAATCTTCGTCTCGAAACAACAAGAAGTAAGGTGCTACAATATCATCATCAAGATATATCACTAGTCACCAATATCTGCTATCTCCACGTAGCAGCGAGCCAACAACAAATAGAACAAGATTAATCATAACACAACAGGGTGGCTAGCCCCAAATCATATAACAAGGCCCAACCTAAGGCAACATCCAACCCAACTTCATACCCAAAGGTTTACATGCATTCTCCGACAATATCATCTAAATATATGCTTCGCTAATTGAAGTCTCACCGTAGGGTAAACCGGAACCTACCTAGAAGGCCGAACAGTAAGGTCTCCAATAATCACACCTTAGTCTTTCCTTTCCTTTGAGTCTTGTGATAATGGAAGTCTAATCATATCTGAAATATGCAATTAGAATCAAGAAGAACATCATTCAAACCTTTTCTATTCAAGGCCCAATTCTTAACCTATGGAATGGGGTTTATGAACTAGAAAGATGGAATAAGGAATCTATAGGTCTCAACAAGAAATTAAGATTCTAGATGATCAATTCTCATCTATAATAAGCTAGGAGAACTAACAAAATACTAAAATTCGAATTCTAAGCAAAACCCCCAAATTTGGGTATGAACACTAACTTTCAATCCTATAAATTTAGACATTAATTAGGAAGAAATATTCTAGTCATCAATTCCATGCTTAATGGAGCTAACCCAATCAATAAATCAAGATTACAAAGCCTAGAAAGAAGAACTCATCAAACCCTATTTTAATTCTTAAACTCTTAGTGAACTAGCATAATAATATAATCCTAAGGTGATTATGGAAAATGGAATAGCAAAGAAGATATAAGGACTTACCACAAAGATTTTCCCCCAAGAATCACCTTGAAATGCTCCCAATAACACTAAAGTCGAAATAATAAAGAATGAGGGACTTAGGGCTTTTAATACTCATTTAATGAATGTATTTGCCTGATGCCCGCTCCTGTGACAAAGAGGCCGCTGCGGCGGTCCGGCTTCGACGTTCCCTCAGACCGCTGCAGGGGTCAGCTACTATATGCACTAGCCGCTTTTGCGACGTGGCTACCGCTATAGCGGTGCCACTGCTGCCGTACTAGTGCCGCTGTTGCGGTACTAGTGCCACTATAGCGGGGTACCAGAACCAAAAAAACTCCCCAAAAATCACAATCTTAACCCGAAATCCTGACTATCACCGGAGGCCATTTACTCACATACCACATATGTAGACATACATAAAAACACTCTACGAACGCACTCGTGGCCTTGAAATTCCCATTGGGGGTCTTGCTGACTCGGTCAACAAGACCCCCAATACCTCAAAACTAACTTTCCAACTCAAGTCCCAAAATGCACCCAGTGCATTGGGAACCGAACTAAATATGCACACAAGTTCTAAATTACCATCAGGATATCTCGGAATTGATGAATTCCCAAAAAAGGTCCGGTTACCCAAAGATCAACTTTAAGTCAACCCTTTTTCACTTTAAGTCTAAATTCCCACAAAACCACCCAAATCATGTCCAAAGACCTCGGGAAGCATATCAATGGTCCCCTCGGGTCAAGTGTGAGCTAATCAAGCTCAGGAAAGGAACAAGAGTATTGAAAAAGCAATAATGACCAAACAGGTCATCACATCAGATACCAATTAAACATTCCCTCGTCATCGAGCGACAAGAAAGGGAACGGGGAAAGATACCTGAGCCCGCAACAACTGGGGACGTCTCGAACACATCTCGAGCTCCTCCTAATAGGAAGGATTCTCATCGCACAGAACTGAATCCCAAGGACTGATACAGGAACCATCAGAATGGTACTTCTTCAACCTTGAAACAAGGAAAACCGGATGAACACCCGACAAGCTTGGTGAAAACTAACTCATAAAACAAGATCAATGCACCCGATAGTCTCAAACAAGCCAATACACTCGAGCTCACTCGCCCTCCTTCCCACATCGCATGTCACCCTTATTGGGTGTACCATTCGTAAAACCTCGATCGCTCACTTTGCAGTACAACTCTCTAAACTTAACTCAAGCTCTAATTCTCATATCTTCATATTTGAATTTCACTCGCAACTGATCCTCGAATAAACAAATTGCTTTGCTCGAAATCTCTGATTAGATAAAACTGCAACTCTGAACGTGATCAATAGGCCCCACAAACACTTTCCCAAACCACCACAATACTATAAAACATGGTCACAAACCATAGCCCATTCTGAATAGGGAAGATATTCAGAATCCGCTAACCTTTCTTTCGCACTTGCCAAGCTAATTTTTGCACCGCGATTTCTTAGAAACACGTGATCACACATACCACAAACCTAAAACCATGACTTACTCTCGCCGTAAAAGAATCCTTGAGCCATCTGAGACCTCTACGCAATTTCATCAAAATTGATCTTACTGACAGCCAACTTGGTTAGTTCCAAGTCTTCTTAAACCTTCAAATCACAATACAGGAACCATACCACTGAATATCCAGCCTAGCAAAGTCCGTCGGAACCCAACTGATCACTATAGGGACCTCTCGCACAACAATTCCTCCTCAAATCTGTACTAAGCTCATTGTAAACCATTATTCTATCCAAGTGACGGTTCTCAGAAAATATCATTAATTCCACTAGAAAACCCTGACAAGCTCGGTAAATTTGTCATACTTCAAATCTGAGCCAAAACGCATCTAATCCTTAAATATCTTCCGGAAATATAAACATAGACCATTAAGCTTAACTCGAATAATGTTGACCCTGAATGAATGCACAACTCTCGAATACCACCAATAGTTATTTGAACTGACTCCAAATTTTCAAAACCAATTACCGTCCTATCGCACATCCGTGGCGGCCAATTCTAATCTTTTTCTCATGTATAACAAATCATGTCTATCACCCTCGACTCCATAAGTTGAGTCCTATCCAAGTTATCAACTTAGTACCGAAGAGCTATACCTTACGATTCTAATCTTCATGCTTCTCAACCTTTACCCGACATACAAATTCGATACAACCCCAAACTTTTCGACGCAAAATCTGAAGCCTTACATAATAATCATTTAACTAATGAGCCTCTCATTATATCACTTCGATATGCCCATAATTTTTTTTTTGAAAGTATCCAATCTTACAACTGCCGCTCTAAATCTCACGCAACTACTCTCAAGTCTTTAATAACCAAAAGACTATCACCCTAGGCCATCTACTCACATATCACAAGTGTAGAAAAACATAAAAACACGCTACAACGCACTCGTGGCCTCAGAATTCCCATCGAGGGTCTCGTTGACGGAGTTAACCCCCAATACCTCAAAACTAACTTTCCAACCTAAGTCCCAAAATGCACCCGAGTGCATTAGGAACCAAACTAAATATGCACACAAGTTCTAAATGACCATCCGGACCTCTAGAAATCGACGGATTCCCGAAAAAAGTCTGGTTACCCAAAAGTCAACTTTAAGTCAATCCTTTTTCACTTTAAGTCTAAATTCCCACAAAATAGCCCAAATCATATCCAAAGACCTCGGGAAGTGTGTCAACGGTCCCCTCGGGTCAAATGTGAGCTAATCAAGCTCGAGAAAGGACTAAGAGTATCAAAAAAACAATAACGACCAATGGGATAGTTCTGAGATCCCGACTCATAGTTGGGTAAATTATATTGCGATTCGTGTACACTTTCTCTTTGAGGAGTGAATTTGGACATTATCAATTTTGGTGCATTCGTCGTGGAACAATTTGGCGTATTTGGGTTAGTTTGGGATTTAAGCTTGCTTGCGTTGGTTCAAACTTGTGAATATGTGGTTGTGTTTTTTTTTTCGTGTTTCTTTGTATTAGTTTTGATTTTTCTTATTTATTTTTTTTACTTGTGTTACTATGGCATCATGGAATGAAAATGGGTTTGATGGTTGAAACCCTTATCTTGATGACCCATGTCCATATTGTGGAGGACCCCATTTTTTGTAAGATTATGAAACTGCTGCCGAAAAAGAGATGTGTTGCACCGTCTCAATTCTATGATGGGAATATTTGAGATATATGCGGTGGTCAAGGTGGCATTGGGGTGATTGTCCTAATTATTTTGCTCCCCTCTCCCAAGTTATTCTAACGAAACTGCTAGCTGTGCTTTTAAGTTTGATAGGGACAATGATATGGCAAGTGAAGGACAAAGTGCCGAATTTGAAGGCATCATGGAAATGCTCCCAACATTGAGGAGGAGTGAAAACTCATCCAACAATCCATTTTGAAAAATGGAGAAGCTACAAAAAGAATGAATGATTCATTTTAGGATGCCAATTCCACTATTGTCATGGAAATGTCGACTCCTCAAAATGAATTCATTGAAGAAGAAATTTCAAATTTAGAAGACGAGCTCGAAAATTCTTGTGACCATGACGAGAGTTGTGGAATGAAAGAAGTGGTTCAACTTGAAGAAGAAGAGAAAAATCTTGAAGAAGAAATCTCCAATTCTCAAAAAGAAGAAATTGAGGAAATAATAAATAGCATAATGGGGAGGTATGAAAAATATGGGCAGGTAGTAGCCAAATGGTGGGAAAAAGTTCAATATGGAGATGATGAAACTATCCAAAAATGAATTTCACCATGGGAGGATTTTTAAAAGCTTTGGATGAATCTCACAATGAAGAAAAACTTGACAAAGTGGAAATTTTGAGCCAAGATTGACTAATGAATCAAGCTCAATAACTTGAAATCTATGGGGATCACCGTGAAGGCATTTCACGGATGATGGAAGAATTTCTAAAAATGCATGTTTAGCAAAGTCAAGAAGTCACAAATACTGAAATTGCTATTCGAAAATTGGAGGCCGAATTGAATGCAAAGATTGAGGCATGTGATGCTCAATATCAAAGGGCCATGGAATGTAATTTTGAGATGGCTTCAATTGAAGAAGAGGTCAAGATAGATTTTTATGAGCTAATGGTGAATTGTCAACCGACCAACCCAAAAATAGTGAATGATGCAGAAGATGAAGAAATGATACTAGAGTTGAATAACAAGGTTCGCAAAATAATTTTTGAGGACTCTAGTTCATTCATGGGTGAGGATGTCAAAAATGGAGCGAATTTGAAATTTAAGCGCATTGGACCACATTCCAACCATTTTTCAATATTGTGCTTCGTTGATGATATGGAAGTTGAACTAACCGAGCCTATGGAGGATTTTGAAAATGAAGAAGAAAGCGTTTTCATTTTGATGTTTGCCATGCCAAGAAGACAACATGATATCCCTCACTTAAAGGCCAAGAAGTGCAAGATGCGAAACCCGAGAGTTGCACTCTTTGCTTTTCTACCACCGACCCATGAGAGTCATCATAATCTTGATTCAAATTTGGGTCGCAAATTCACATCTTCCAAATGGAAGGAAAGCCGATAAAGTTGGTACCCGTCGTGGCGCGACGTTAAATTAAGCGCTTGGTGGGAGGCAACCCATCATTTTCAAAATTTTGAGTTGTTTTTGAAATTTTATTTTTTAGAATAGTTTATTTTATTATTTTTGACTAATTTGCAAAGTTTCAAAAATTTTGGAGTTGATTTGAGCAGGTCGGGGTGTCAAAAACCCCCAAACCAAGAAGAATCAAATTGCGTAAAACCGGTCTCCCGTACAATGCTACGTGATCGTGCTGACACCTGTCGCGATCGTAAGTGTTGGAATTCTTTAATGCCTCATGAACAGAGACACAATCGCATGGAGTCGGGTTTCTAGGTAAGTTAAACGTTAAAAAAGATTCGGAGGAGACAAGAAGCAAAGAGAACATGAAAAGAAAAAAGAGCAAGTTTCTAACAAAGCTAACGAGCATAACGCACACGCTCCGTGGAGCACAACATGATGATGTAGATGAGGACGACTTTGTCCTACCCAACCCTAGCAGCTCTAGCTCAGAGTTATGCACATGTCAGTAGCGATTAGCCTCTCCCGTCATCGACAGCTCCGACGTGTACTTCTAGTGAGTCCCTCAAACTAGTTTATGTTTTGTTTTGATATTGTGCAGTGAGGACACTGCAATGTTTTTAGTTGGGGTGGCATGTAGTGACACAATATTTTTTTTTATGCTTGACTTGTGCCCTTGCCGGGCTTCTATGTTGTGTATGGACATTGGGTACCCTTGCCGGGCTTGTTTTACAACTTATGGATGATCATGTGCCCTTATTGGGCTTGTTTTGTGATAATTGGTTTAGTTGTGGATTAGTCACTTTTATGATTTTATTTTCTTTTCTCTTAGCCTCTTTAATTAGTCTTGTAGTTTAGGTATAGGTGTTCCTTTTGAGAAAAAAATGTGAAGCTCTTGGCTTGTTTAGTACTAATAGAGTTAGTCTCTTGCATGTGAAATGTTGAAATGCAAATACCCCTCCAAAATTTTTGTGAAAGTTAGAAAGCAAGGTGTATTGGAAAGAATGATCTTTGTGACAACTTTTTGGCTCATTTGGTGACTCTTTACCTACTAGTTAGGTTTACTTGGATTATGAGATATTCCTCTAGTTGTTCTTGTGTAGGAAGTGAAATTGATCCATCTTGACTAGTTCATATGCCATGTATGGTGAGTGTTTGTTGAATAATTCTTGTGCTTACTTTTATCATCTAGAACTTGCCCTGTTAGTCTTGCAATGCTAATTTTGGCCATGTTGGTTGGAGAGATAACGTTGGGCTATCTTTATGATTTTTGAAAAAGCCTCTTTAGCATTTTTAGCCTACCATTGCATAAATATTATCACTAGTAACCCCATTTGAGCTTATGACCTTTTCTTTGATTGCCACAGTACAAGCCTTTACCCTTTTTGATGAAATTCTCTCTTTTGAACCTTTCCCTCCCCGAACATTAAAATTGTGAATATGAGGCCAAAAGCCTAAGTTGGGGGTGTTAGTATTGCTTGAGAAGTGGTGAAGAATGGTGTTGTGGAAAAGTCAAAAGAAATAAAGAAAATTTAAAAATACAAAAAGAAATAATAATGTATCTTTGTGAAAAAGGAATTGGAAGAGAACAAAAATATTAGAAATCAAGAAAATGGTTGCACAAAAAGATGTTGGAATAATTAGGGAAACTAGTATGCAAAGGAATGTGTGATGTTTTGAAATGAAGAGGAAAGTGGACAAAAGATATTGTGTAGTGTTCAAGGAGGGAGTAGTCACTTGTATCTCAAATACTTATCCTATCCTTCCCTAAGCCTACATTACAAGCTTCAAAAGTCCCTATGTGATCTCCAACCGAATGTTCTTAAGTTAGTGATGAATGAAAATAAGGGCAAGCTTATGGTATGAGATTTGTTAGCACTAGAATTTCTTTGTTGAGTGTGAGTAACTTTTGTGTATATGTCCCTTATGTTGTTGTTATTGTTGTGAATATAGCGATTTTGGGACTTTCTTTCTTGTGAGAGCATATGGATTATGAAAGATTGGTGATGTTGACAAATTCCGAGTTGAGTCAAGTGAGCATATCTAGTAAGTTAGTGGTTATGAGTCACTTATTGAGGCTTGAGTGTTGTTGCTTGATTATTTTGAATCTCCATTGCATTCTTGAAATTGTATTTTGAAATGAGGGAGTTATTTGGTTAAAGGTCACATGCTTGTAGCCTAATTATTGTTACCAACCAAAGCCATGAGAGTTGTGCTTAATCAAGTTAACGTGTTTTCGAGAATAATAGTAGATTACCTAAGCTTGTATTGATGGATCCTCATTGAGATTTTTGTTTTGATTTGCTTGAGGATTTAAAAGACTTTAAGTTTGGGGTGTTGATAAGCTGGCGATTTTACCACTTATTATAGCTCTTTTACTTTGGTTTTTGTGTCCTTTATCTATGACATGAGGCTATTATTGGTGTGTATTGCTAATATTTCAAGCACATTGAGTCATGAAGACAATTGGGATAAAACCAAGTGAAAACGAGGTGAAAAGGAGCTGAAACGAAGAAACATGAATTTATATCCAGTGAATTGGTCTTCGCAATCGCGAAGATGACCAACGTGATCGCGATAGTCAGCGCGGTCAATCTGACGCAATCGCGTGGGACCTGCCCACGATTGCGTTAAAGCTTTTTCGGGCGGAATTGGGCAGTTTTGGAAATTAACATTTTTTGTTATTCAACCCACATAAAACTCGACCAAAACCTCTTGGAAACACATCTTTGGCAAAAAACACAAATGTTGAAGGCTAGGGTTTTTGCACCACACTTTGGGGTTGAAGATTGGGTTGAGAACTTTCTTAAACTTTTCTCCATTTATTTGATTCCTTGCTTTGTAATGAATATATAAGTGTGTAGTATTAATTTTCTTCACTTGAATCTTGTTTATGGAAATACTGTATGATTAAAGTGTGGGATGAAACTCTTGTTTTGCTTATGTATTGAATAATTTTTATTGCTAATGAAGTGATTTAATATTGTTTTAATTAATCTTATTCTTTAATGTTTCTTAAGGGATTAGCTAACCCTAAGACCCGCCCATTTACTTCGATTTGAGCTCGAGAGAGAGAAAGATTGAGGTTGGAAAAGATTAATTAACAAGAATTTGGGGCTTTGAACCTCATTTAATAACTTAAGCTAGATATAGGAAAGTTACTTGAGATTATATTGATTGTTCACATTTTCTACATTCTAAGGCTTGAGAAAGCTTAGTCATGACATTTATCAATTTGGTCGAGAGACTTTTGATGAGATTTTAGAATCATTATCTATTAATAAACTCGCTTAGTTGTAAAATAGTGAAATACATTAGATCGTTACTTCGAGCGTAATTTCCTTTGAATCCATACTTGTCTCCATTGATCATTTTACCTGCTTTCTAGTTAGTTTTTGTTAGTTGTTAAACCAAAAATAAAATATTAAAAAAGTGTTTGGCTTAGCTTAGTTAGTGATAACTCCTTACTTGTTTAAATCGTCTTTATATTGTTCCTTGTGGATTCGACCCCGACTCTACCACCTCTCGATGGACACTCACGCATAATATGACCTGACTGACCACAGGCATAACAAAAATCTAAACCCAAGTGGCACTGTCCAGTATGTAACTTTCCACACTTAGTACATTGTGGTAGAAGTGGTCTCATCTGTCCTGACTCACCTCTATACTGAGGACCTGAGGCTCTGGATCCCTGACCTAGTCCTAAATAAATAGGTCGATCAAATCTCTGACCTGCAAACAGCGGAGGTGCACTAGCCGTTGAGTGGTATGAATGCCTATGGTACTGCTGCATCTGACCACCTCTAACCTCACTGACAGCACCTAAAGATCTGGCCCTCTTACTCTGACCCCCTATCATGCTCATGCTCAGCCCTCCGCTGCTGCTTACACTTTTTTAGGTTGTGGGCATGAGCTTGAATGCGAGAAATATCCATACCTGTCTGAAGAAAAGCCATCACGCTGTCATTAATCAAGTGTGGTCCCAATCCACTCACAAACCGATAAACACGATCTCCCATCTCAGCTACAACAACTGGAGCATATCTAGCCAATGAGTTAAAACGAAGACTATACTCCCGAACACTCATGTTCCATTGTCTAAGGTTCAGGAACCTATCTTCTCTGGCCTGTCGAATCTCTGGTTGCACATAATGTCGAAGAAAGGCATCTGTAAACTCCTGCCACACGGGCGGGGGTGCATTAACTCCTCTAGATGACACCCAGGTCTCATACCCGTGAACGACAATATCCCGTAATCTATAGGAAGCCAACTCCACTGACTCAGTGTCTGAAGCATGCATCACCTGCAACGTCCTTAACATCCCATCTATAAAGTTCTGCGAGTCCTCATCTAGTTTTGACCCAAATAATTTTGGAGGGTCTAAATTAATAAAATCTCAAAACCCGTACTAATGTATTTTCGCCACCATAACTCGTACCCCGACGTTTAGCTCGATGCTAAGCATTAGCCGATTCAACACCCGAATAGTCTATTGCAGATCTTCTCCGACCGGCGCATCGTGGAGGAACCGGAGTGCGCTGAGCCGGGGGTGTCGGAGCCGGGGTCGGAGCCCTCTTACGCTCCTGTGAGTGGGCGAGTATGAGAGGTCCGAGATGGAACCTCATTCTCGGGGACTCGCCTTCCTCAACATCTGCTGTGCGGTGCCCGTCCCGTTCTCCTACCTACCACCGTCTTGCCCTTTCCGGGCCGCCGAAGCTTTCCTCGTCACGAGCATTTCGAAATCATAACATATCGTTCGGAAAAAGTGGAATCCTTATAACATCGCTTTATCGCACGATCTAAGACGAGAAAGAAAGGTCAATCTTCCTAAATGCCCCATGCCTCGTTTATAAGTGTGGTGCATCGTACACCCATAAAAAAGACTTCTACTAGACACGGCTTGTAGACAACCCTAGGACGAACTGCTCTGATACCAAATTTGTCACGATCCAACTGGAGGGCCATTACGAGCACCCGGAGCTAACCTACCGAGCACTACAAGACATACATGCATCACATAATCATACCTGAGTGGGCCATAATGCTAACTAATAGATATCACAAATAGTAAGGGACACAAGCCCAAGAGATATATGCATATATATACATCATCAAACTGAGCCCATGTACACAAACCGACAAGGCTGTCAAAATGATATAACAAAACATGGACCGAGTAGGTCATAGAACATCTAACTATGCATATCTATCTACAAGACTCTACTGGAGTGCATAACATAATAAGTACGGGACAGGACCCCGCCATGCCTAAATGTACGCAAAAGAATCATACCAAGCTGGACTGCAAGTCCGTAACAAGTGAAGTGCGCCTGTACAATCACTGAGAAAGCAGCGTAAGGGTCTAATCCGTCTCCTTGTCTACCTGCGGGCATTAACGCAACTTTCACAAATAAAAGGACGCGGTACGAATAATGTACCGAGTATGTAAGGTGTCACGCCCCGAACCTGGGCCTGGACGTAACACGGCACCCGGTGCCTGACTGCATGTGTTATAGCCCGTATTTTGTACGTTTGGAAATTTCAAAGTCGACGTGGAAAGTTAAGGGCGAGACCATTCTCCAAAATTATTCTAATGTACAAGTTGGTTATGAATAATATTTATGGACATTATTAGTGCGTGTAAATATGGGAAAGGTTAAGGGCAAAAAGGAAAATTCGCAAGATGGATCATGGTAATATTATGGAAGCCTAGGGGTAAAATGGTAATTTTGCAAATATTCAAGGAAATTCAAGAAAGGGCCTATTATACGTATGGCATGTGTGGTGTGTGCTATATTTAAATTAATGGGGATTAAAGTGTACAAAAGAAGACATTTGGTCTTCTTTGACCATGTTAGGAAATTCAAGAAAAGAAAGGAAAAATCTAGAGAAATTGAGAGAGGGGCATGTGCCCGTCACATGCTTGAGAAGTATATATATATATATATATATATATATATATATATATATAAGGGCTCATCCTTTAATTCAATACAAGCAAGAAAAAAAAAAAAAAAAAAGAGAATGGAACAAGGAGGGGGTTCGGCCATGGTAAAAAAAAAAATGGAGTCCATGAAATTGATCAAGAAAAATTATTTTCTCCTAGTTTTCCTATTAAATGGAAGGTCCTCTACAACATGGAGTGTTCATTGGAGCAAGAAAGACCTATATTCATATAAGTGACAAGTTCTAGCCAAGTGAAGAATCAAGGAAGAAGGTAAGGTTTACTCTTCATTTTCATATGTATGCATGGGTGGTGAATGTTGTAGAGTGTGAACATGGATGAAATTCATGAAATATATAGGTGTATAGTTGTGGCCGTGAGTATGTGTTGTGGTATAGGAAGAATGGATTAATTTTATGTAGTATGTTGGTTGTTGTTGTAATGTATAGAAATGAATGGAAAACTCATAAAAATATGCATGTTGTGGTGGTGGCCGAATATGGTGATGTTTTGGTAAGTTGTAGTAAATTGATCCTATTTAATATTTTAGTTGTTTCATTGTGAATTCCATGATGAAAAATGAAGATTTGATGGTTTAAAATGAAGTTGTAATCGTTATCGGAATGTTGGGGAAGTTAGTGCAACATTAGCGTGATTTTTGTATTGCATGAGTAATAGTGTTAATGCATGGTTGATAATATGGATTATGAATTTAGAATGAGAAAAATATGTGGTCAATACTTTTGTGGAAGTTGGAGGATTTGGGTAGCATTGGATCATTGTGAACATGGTGGTATTGTTAGAAAAATTGTTGGTATTATTGATGACAATGTGGCCGAGTTCCATTCTGGGATTTTGTGGTATTGTTGGCCGAGTTAGAATCTCGGGGATGGTGTATTTACAGAGAGATGTCGCCAAAATTTCGGTAGACAAGTATTACTTCAAGATTCAACCTTTAAAGGCTTCTAATTAAGGTTGGGCAAATGTGACCAATTTGTAGATTTTGGCGGATTTGGAACTTGAATTTGGAGTCGCATGAGAAGCAGAAAAGGTATGTAAGGCTTCACCCTCTCTTCTTTGGCATGTCTTAGACGTAATAGGCTTGGATATGTGCCTCGGGGACCACTCCAATTCTAGAAATCCGAGTTTGAAATTAGCCCTTTTTCATTCAATAGAATTGAATTAAGTTCTTCACATTTTATCAATAGTTGCACCCAACATGTATGACTTGTCGAATGAAACCGGATTACAATAAAACCTCATAAATGGCTCCAAGAAGCTTATTATATGTAGTTTGGTGTACGCCACCTCTATTGACCCGAGGTGGGCCCGCTATTCCCGAATTCCCTCCTTTTGTTCTATTTGACTTGTTTCCGCACTAAAATTAAAGGAAAACTTTTGGTTATCATTCCGATTACTAAACAATAGTGCTTTAACCAATCTAGTGATTTCAAGGCATGATTCTTCTTCTCTGATAGCTCGTAAATGTTTTCCCAAGTGCCCGTATTTCCCCAAAACAAAGATTTATGGCAAAGTAAGCTCTATGACGAGGACGATGAATATGTTCTACAATGACATGGATGATGTTAAGGAAGAAAATGATTATATGATGAATATGAGAACGTTGAGCTACTTCTTGAATCCTCTACTCTATTCATGAATGATGACTATTTAAAAGATTCCAAAGTATACGAAACAACGCCTTATGATCCTGTTTTATGTTTTCTCATGATATCACTCTCCATTAATAATCTCGCCTTATATTAACCGTTCCTTCAAGGCGAGACAAGCGCCTATAGTTATTCCATAATATAATCGGAGGTTACCGACCTTACGTCACTCCGATGGAGTTATAGCTTTTCCCGGGCTCTCCCCGTACGCTACGGTATATATATATAAGTATATATATGTATATGGGGAAGATGGGGAAAAGAAATGAGAGCTATAGACGCCGGGATATACACACGGTACATGTATCCGTACTTGACTTGATATCATCCCGACGCGGGATGCCCGACGCGGGATATATATACATTTATGGTTAAATGGATCGGGCGCAACGCCGACGCCGGCAATATAATATGTTCTATTTTCGTATATATGAAAGAAATGTGTTTTTTTAAGAGAAAGATAAGCATGCATGGCATCCGCCCCTGGGGCACTTATATGCACGGGCTACTCGCTATCCTATGATATGTTCTATGTTTCCACGCCAGCTATTGTTCATATATACAAAGTTATTCCTTTACCTCATGATATGATATCCCGTTATTATTCATGCTTATATCTCTTACTATGTTGCTATTCCGCCTTACATACTCAAGACATAGCTCGTATCGACCCCTCTTCTTCGGGGGTCGCGTTTCATGCCGCGTGTGCACACCCGGATGAGCCGAGTCTAGCATGAGGATGTTCCAACAGAGTTGGTAGGCTCCACTTGTCCCGGAGTGCCTTTGCCGAGTCGAGTATAGATGCTATGATGCTTTGATCGAAGTTAGAGACTTTGCGACGCAGTCCCGGTGTTGGGTTGTCGGTCCGTGTTGGGGCTCCCGTTGTACCGATATGTTATTATGTTTCGTGTCACGAGTCTTGTATGATGTCGTATTTTACTTATGGAACAAAAAATTTTATGTATTCATTTCTAATCGATTCATAAGTTCATATGTGTAATAAGAGTTAGCGGGTTCGCTCCGCTCCGAATATGGGGTCGGGTGCCCATCACACCCTAGTAAGATCGGGGTGTGACAGCATGTGACCGAGCGAACCAACTGGCTGGCTGAATCAACATGTGATATCAAAACATAACTGAATGTGGAAATAATTAAACACACGCGATATACTAAAAGTCCGACCGAAGTCATAATGCGGAAATACTTAGACAATCCGAAATATTCGAACGTAGCCAACATGGCTTAAACAAAAACGATCGAACAATCGCCAACAAGGCTAACATAATAAATATCATCGATCGTCTAAACCGTGTCTGGCGAAGCCTCTAAGAATACCGAATAATAGAGCTATCTATGAACCGAAATAATTAGATAGCCGACAATGCCCCGAAGGAATTGGGGCTCACCAAAGAGTCGATACGTGTATTCCTAAAGAAAGCCGAGTCGTCAACCCGTATATCGTTGCTCGCATCGCGACGTGCAGGCCCCCAAGCAAAAAGGACATCAAGACATTTGAATTGTACGGGTATGTAAAGAAACCGAAGCAATAAAATACCGAAACCGAAATCGAAACCGATAATCGTGAATCGTAATAGCAAGGAAGTAGAGATATGAATACTCCCGCTCCGTATCCGAATCATCCGTATTATCTCGTGTTTGTATATGTGGGGCCCCGCCCAATAATAACGCACGCTATGGCCCCGGCCTAGTAGTATGTCACCAATGGCCTCGCCATGTATACGTATACACAAGACCGTGCCGTGCCTCGGGCAAAATCACATATGTTTAATTATGGTTAATTAATAAGACCGAGACCATAATAACAATGAACAATGCCGAACCGAAATAGACATGCCGGATCGAACCGAAAACACCGATTGTTTCGAGCATACCGAATTTCTAGACCGAGACTCATGTGGTAACAATACATAAGTCTATAAAGATTACGTGCCGAGTTCATGATATTCAAATTGACAACCATGAACGAATTCTCAGAATCGCAACCCTAGAAGATAACAGCTCTACAACATATCATAAAACTAGGGCTAACCGTATTCTCGAGTCAAATTACCGACAAGTATGAAGAACGAGGCGTAGGGAGAATCAGCGAACATTTCCTAACGTAGATAGTTAGCCTCGCATACCTTAATTCCAGCCTTTGAGCGTAATACAATGTTCGTCACCCCTTTCAACTTTGATCTATATCAATACAAGTCAAAGGGATTCTATATTAGCAATAATATTCATGCTTTGGTCATCTAAGCATTTTATCAAACACTTGGTGGGCATAAGCTCCATAACCTTCATTAATGGTGTTTTCTTCACCCAATCCCCATTCTATTACTTCTAGCTGATTCTACAATCTCAATTAGGTGTAATTAACATCATTCTCCATCACCCATATGATTATAACAATCTCAAGTCAACAATCCAAAACCCTACTATAGTTCGTGTAATTTTCTTTACTAAACCCATTTACTATTCTCCCAAGAACCCATCAATTCACTATTA
>NW_026714461.1:0-23002 GCF_029784015.1 Lycium ferocissimum | reverse complement strand
AAATTAGTTTTTCTCTCTTGGCTCTCCTCTCTTTTTCTCCAGAATTTTCTGGGTGTTTTGGTATGAAAAATGAGGAGAAAAGGCTGATATTTCATTTAAAAAGGTGTGGGTAATGGGCCCGACCCGGTTGGGCTCGGGTTGGGCTCCGCCCACCGACCTTTCTCGCCTTAAAATGTCCATATCTCCTTATCCCGATGTCACCGTGAACCCACGACCTATGGTTGGAAATATATTTCAATTATCTACAACTTTCATTCTAGGAGTTTTCCCAAATTTCAAACTCATAATACCGTTTTGGCCCCTCGAAGTCAGATCACCCGAAGACGTTTTCTTAAATTGTCCTTTTGGAGGGCTTACACTCATTTTTAGCTTATGGGTCCTTTTTAGGACTTGCTCAACTTCACATGTACTACCCATATATCTCTTCATATGCCCTTGATAAAATTCCAACATGTGGGTCCCACCTTAACACACGGCCCCTTTGGCCTTTTCATGAAATTTTTATTTCAACTTCTAGCCCCTAATTTCCCTTAATATTCCATACTAATAAAATTCATAAACAACTTATGCATTACACCAAATCGAAAAATAGCCTTGTCCTTAACTTGTCGCAACTAACTTAAAATATTCCAACGTACAAAATATGGGATATAACACCAAATCACAACCTAACAATATTTCTTACAACTCTGAACAACAAAAGTAAGCATAACCTGTCAAGTTGTCATATAATACCCGTTTATAACACAACTTTATCATCTATTCCTTCAACTTACAACTTGTATGAACTATATACATCTCAAAATATTACGTAATCTCATCAATAGTCGGATATGAATTTTCAAATCTCGTCAAGTCAAGGCAGCCCAAATACGATACAAACAACTTTAACAGTCGGGTTTACAAATTCTGATCGTCGCCTCGTAAGTTATTACCGGGGACATACCTTAGATACTCATACTAGCTCATCGAAAATCATAGACAAAAGATCATACCTTGACTGCCTTCGTTCAAACTCTTTGTCACACCCTATTATCCGATAGGGCATGATGGGCACCCGACCCTTACCTAGGGCCGAGCGAACCCGCTGACTTTCGTAATACACATAATCATACTGGGCCCGCAAAACATGACATAAGCACATAATGAAAAAAAAATCGAAAACAAACATGCCTTTCATCTTTTTCAAATCAAATAAAATCCGTAGTCATAACGAACTCAAACATAATGCATACCGATATATCGGCTTACATAGCCGATTACAAAACAAATCTGCAAAACAATGCATAATAACATATCAGCTCGCCTAGCCGCTTACAAAACTGACATATCACACACTCAACACTGTCTGCAAAGTCTCTACCATAACTTCAGATACCATACAAAAGCACTCGGACTCGGCAGCGCTCCAGAAGGAATGGAGCTGGCCAATCCACCGGAATATCTTCTACTCGTCCGGTGTACCGCGTGGCGAAACGCACCCCGAAGAAAAGGGGTCGAAGACGAATATGTACCGAGTATGTAAAGCGGAAAGTACGAAACGAAATCGTAGAATCGAAGTCGGGAGTACGTAAAATGAGCATAGTAACGAATACCGAAGTACTTACACGACATACAAATCATACATAAGGGGTTCAGAAGACAAATAGGATAATCAGAATTCCAAAATGCTTCGCTTTCTTTTAAAAAAATATTTTTGTCTCACATATATGGAAAATAGAACAAATCATATGAGCTGACATTAACCGAATGCCGAGGAACGTACGGCCCGATCCATATATAACATAATAATGCCGAGGAACGTACGGCCCGATCCATATATCATATAATAATGCCGAAACACATCATCGCATCATAACGTATCATATCATATCATCAGATCATCACATATCATATCATATCATATATCATCATGTCACCATATTATCGTATCACATATCACATACGATCCGGAATGGGACCCGGCGGACAGAACATGGTCGCCCCTCCTGCCTTGGGCGCCATAACACATCATACTTCAAAAGTTTTTATATCTCCGAAACCCGACATACCGCGGTCAAAAGTCCAGCGGTCAATATCGCATATCACATCATACTTCGGAATCACATCATACTTCGGAATCACATCATACTTCAGATTGTGCGCACGCTAATAACCGGCCCGGGATCCGGCGAAAGAAGTAATAACAGAATGCACGAAATGAGAATCGTAGGAAATCATATGCAATGCCAAACATTCACAAAAACTCAATAGAGTAATCAAACGGTATTTTGTTTATAAACAAGAGTCAAAACGGACTTTCTTCCGAATATCACTCGAAACATGCCAAATCGAACTTAAAACCCATAGTTACGTATCGGAATCATAAGTATACGAATCATTATTTTGGACTCAACAGACAAATATATAATCATACTCGGGGGTCGGAAAGGTAGTCATATTAAATTCTTTCAAAAGCCACCAGAATTATACAGAAATAATGTCGACACCCCCGGAGCGTCAACATTATTTCTGTATAATTCTGGTGGCTTTTGAAAGAATTTAATATGACTACCTTTTCGACCCCCGAGTATGATTATATATTTATCTGTTGAGTTCGAAATAATGATTCGTATACTTATGATTCCGATACGTAACTATGGGTTTTGAAGTTCGGTTTGGTATGTTTCCGAGTGATATTCGGAAGAAAGTCTGTTTTGACAACTGTTGGCTTATAAACAATGGGGCCTCGTTTTGATTACTCTATTGAGTTTTTGTGAATGTTTTGCATTGCATATGATTTCCTACGATTCTGCTCGTGCATTCTGTTATTACTTCTTTCACCGGATCCTGGGCCGGTTATTATCGTGCGCACAATCTGAAGTATGATGTGATTTCGAAGTATGATGTGATTCCGAAGTATGATGTGATTTCGAAGTATGATATGATTCCGAAGTATGATGTGATATGCGATATTGATCGCTGGACTTTTGACCGCGGTATGTGATATGTGATATTGCCCGCTGGACATTTGACCGCGGGCTGTGACATTGACCGCTGGACTTTTGACCGCGATATGTCGGGTTTCGGAGATATAAAAACTTCTGAAGTATGATGTGTTATGGCGCCCAAGGCAGGAGGGGCGACCATGTTCTGTCCACCGGGACCCATTCCGGACCGTATGTGATATGTGATACGATAATATGGTGACATGATGATATATGATATGATATGATATGATATGTGATGATCTGATGATACCATATGATACGTTATGATGCGATGATGTGTTTCGGCATTATTATATGATATATGGATCGGGCCGTACATTCCTCGGCATTATTATGTTATATATGGATCGGGCCGTACGTTCCTAGGCATTCGGTTAATGTCAGCTCATATGATTTGTTCTATTTTCCATATATGTGAGACAGAAATATTTTTTTAAAAGAAAGCGAAGCATTTTGGCATTATGATTATCCTATTTGTCTTCTGAACCCCTTATGTATGATTTGTATGTCAGGTGTAAGTACTTCGGTATTCTGGTTACTATGCTCATTTTCTGTACTCCTGACTTCGGTTACGATTTCGTTTTCTATACTTCCCGCTTTACATACTCAGTACATATTCTGTACTGACCCCCTTTCTTCGGGGGCTGCGTTTCATGCCACGCAGGTACACCCAGATGAGTAGAAGATGTTCCAGCTGGATTGGCCAGCTCCATTCCTTCTGGAGTGCTGCCGAGTCCAAGTGCTTTTGTATGGTATCTGAAGTTATGGTAGAGACTTTGCAGACAGTGTCGAGTGTGTGATATGTCGCTTTGTAAGCGGCTAGGGCGAGCTGATATGTTATTATGCATTATTTTGCAGATTTGTTTTGTAATCGGCTATGTAAGCCGATATATCAGTATGCATTATGTTTCAGGTTCGTTATGACTACGGATTTTATTTGATTTGAAAAAGATGAAAGGCATGTTTGTTTTCGAATTTTTTTTTCATTATGTGCTTATGTCATGTTTTGCGGGCCCAGTATGATTATGTGTATTACGAAAGTCAGCGGGTTCGCTCGGCCCTAGGTAAGGGTCGGGTGCCCATCATGCCCTATCGGATATTAGGGTGTGACACTCTTTACCTCTTTACTTCACTACAAAGTAATCTCCGAAGCTTTTGGATTCACATTAGAGGATGGAAAGCGACTAATACCTTTTTACAGTGTCCCTGTTCAGTTTCTCTTAACCGTACTTTTCTTTCAGATCAAAATTACTAAAAAGGAAATCAAGGTGAGAAATAGAAGTTTAAATACTTGCGGGTTCGCTCTAACCGCACGATCTAGATTTCAAGAAAGGTAATAACCTAAATTCCCTGTAGCCTCGTGATTATAAATATGGCGCGCTATACATTCATAATCAAGACTCTACTAGACACGGCTTATAGACATCCCTAGGACAGACTTGCTCCGATACAAAGTTAGTCATACCCCAACCTTGGGAGGGTGGCCGGCACCCGGCACCCGAAGGGCCGAGTGAACCAACTGTGATATCTGAACTCTATAAAGTGAATCATAAGCCGACAAGGCTGCTGAATAACAATTGTAAGAAGTATATCATGACAACCTGCAAGCAGAAAAGGCCCAACAACACATATATGCATAACTAGGGTCGACAAGTCCACAACCAAGAAAGACAACTAGTCAGAAGGCCGGCAAGGCCAAACACGACACCTGTACATTGACTAATAGTCTGTAAGCCTCTAAGAGCACTAATATGCATTAACTGGTCGGGACAGTGGCCCCGACATACCCATAGCCATACTCGTAATATATATATATATATATATATATATACATGCATGTATCCTATTTGATGACTCTGACCAGCAACTCCGGAGAGTGGAGTGCGAACATCCCTGGTGAACTCCGGTATCCTACAGAGAAAGGTACACCAATCCATCTATCGTACCTGTGGGCATGATCACAGTGCACAAAATGCGTCAGTACGAAAGATGTACCGAGTATGCAAGGCGATAAGCCTAAACATAACATAAGCATAAGAGATATAAATAACAAGAGGGGAGATGTAGAGGCAACCTAAAACTCTGTACGAGGCCACTGAGGGCGATCATAACCATGACATAAATGTAATGCATGCTCGTAAAATCATTCCTCACTGTGGAGGCATATATCATATCATATCACAATAATAAATCCCTCTGTGGGGTGAGCTCATCATCATAACATCATCTCTGCCCAACTGATCAGTGGCAATGCACAGCTACGTGCCTACCCGGCCTACTACAACATGGCTCGATAAAGAAAGAAATACATCTAGGTGTACATATAAGTGCCTACCCGGCCGACTACACCGCAGCTCGGTAATGATAATAAATACATATATATAAGTGCAATGCAAGACTGGCCTCAGAAGAGATATCATAAAAAGAGATAGAGTGACCCATCATCGTTACCCTCCGACTATCGTTATTGTCGCTACATTCTTTAGCTTTCAATTCAAGAGACAACAACATGGAGAACATGTAACATACTTGGTATGAGTTACACATGAAATAGAGTTCAACTCGTTCGAATGGTATATGATCAATTCAAGTTTAGCTAAAACATTCCAATTCGGTGGCCAAAAGAGATATGGAAGCATGAATGGCGTTTGATGCAATCATATATGAAATAAAGATTAGTATATCACAAGGAAGCATATTCATCTCATGTTTAGTGGAAATTTATATCTATGGAAGGTCCGTCATCCTTAAGTGATGGACAAGAAAGATAAGTTATTTCAGAGAAGAAGTAAGCTTAACCATTTCGGGATGCGACCGACTCAAGTTCAATAACCAAAGAAACATGGAAATATGGACAGTACTTTAATATAAGTCATGTATGAAGTAGAGGGCTGCTCAAGTATAAGAACATGATCGACTTATGTTTTCACGGAATGAATATATCAATGAAACGTTCATCGAGTTCTAGTCATACCATAAAAGAGAAGAGAAAGCCCTACATACCTTATTCTTGGAGTTATATAGGCTTTTCGAGTCCTCGAATGCCTTACGAATGATCACCTACATCATACGACCAATTTGGGATCAATTCCAAGTTTATAGCTTATGGAAATACTCATTGAGGCATTTTGTCGAACAACTTGCGGGCGTAAGTTCGTAGGGTCATTTGTAGCTTAATTCTCGCATAAGACGCTACAATATCCCACTTTTCTGCTCCTCCTAATTATTACGATACCATCGATATCACCACAGCTCCAAACAACCCACTATCACCATACAAAATAGCCCAATAATTAAACTATATTCATGAGAGTTAACAATGATTATTCTTATGGGATTTTCTCCAATTTTCTAGGTCTAAATGTTTGTAAAGTTCAAGGAGATACAAATAAGGTTGAACCATACCTCAAGTGATGTATAACACTTCAAACTATAAATTACTTCAAGGCGAATTTTTCATCCGAGAAGCAAAATAGTGAAGAAATCACGAGTTCGTAACCGCCATGTTGTTCTTCATGTTAAAGTTGATAGATTTGCTCCTGATTTGGATTGAGATTGATGGAGGATTCATTAGATAGAGTTTGAGGGTTTTCCAGGTCGTGGATGGTGAGAAAATGAAGAAAAAATTCGTGCAAGGGGTCTTTTATATGACTTAAAGTGAGCAGCCACCGACCTTGCTCACTGTTCCCGCGGCAGTTTACGTCCCTGGACGGAAATGCGAATTTCTCTCTACTCCGATGTCGTATCGATGAACGATATAATATAATGGAAACTATACTCATAGATCTCTGATTTGATAGGTGGATCACTGCGTAACTCCAAGTATATTGAGAGAAAAGATCTTCTACATCTGACCCAATTTTCAGTGAAATTTACAAGCTTAACTTGCGACGCCCTTTGTTAACTTTCATATTACAAATTGTTTGACTTCCAAACTTAACAAGAAACCATTATACGAGTAAAATACTTCAAATTATTACTTTCTTAGCATGTGAAGCACTCCTAATCTCACCCAAAAGTACAAGTTATCATATTCCCAACTTGCCAACCTTTGATGAAACTCATGCTTCTTTGATTCATTCACCCTCCAAAGCTTCCGCCACTTACTAATCTTATTTATAGACTCTTATAACCATTTATATTAATAAGCTCAGTCCCTTTTAACCTCAAGATTATTTATTTTGAACTTACGTCGACTAACTCATGCTGCGACTTTAACGTGCGAAAATTCGGTGTGTAACAGCTTCTCTCTAGAAATATCACGCATTTGTGACTCGAGCTTCTGAATAGCTGTTGTATGGGAACCCACTGTCTCTGCTAGCCCAGATAATGTTCTTTTAGACTTTGTTTAATTAGCCAGAACCTTCTCAAGTATTGCTTCAACCCTCGAACTACCTTGCTCTGTTGATTGCCCCTTCGGTGGTATATAAGGATTGAAACTCTTGTTCCCAAAATTGTTGTTGTTGTTGTATCTCCCTTGGTTCGTACCACCATAATTATTATTGTAGTTCCCTGAGTTGTTATTGTTATAGGCACTTGACCCTGCTGAGGTCTCCATTGTTTCTGATTCTGGTAACCACCTTGGTAGTCCTGTCTTTGATAACCCTCTTGAGAATTATTCACATAGTTAGCATCTTCTACCTGCATAGGAGGTCCCTCGTGAAATGGACCCTCTTAGGTCTAGTACATTACCTGGCTCATCCTCACAAACATTTACCTGCTTAATCTGGGTCTCATCAAACTTCTTGGTTAGCAAGGAAATATTCGTTGCAAGTTCAGCCAATGTTTGCTGGGTATCTTGATTCTCCTTTACCATATTCTGGATCATGACACTGCTATAAGGCACAATATCAGCATTTTTTTAGTGCCAAGCCTGATTGTGTGTAGTTAGCCTGTCAAGTATGTTGGTCACTCGTCAGTAAGATTTATTCATAAAACACCCATCCGCTGCATTGTTTGCAATTGATTGCGTCACTGGATCCAGCCCTCGATAGAACTTCTCCATTAATATGTTCTCCGGAAAACCATGATTTGGAATTTTCTACAAATACTCCTTAAATATCTCCCACGCTTCATATAATTGTTCCCCTAGTCGCTGCTTAAATTCATAGATCTTGTCATGAATCTCAGCCTTCTTGCTAGGAGGGTACCGTTTCTTGAGGAAGGCTGCTACCATCTCTGCCCATGTAGTAATAGAATTCCGGGGCAGCTTCTCGAACCATGCTCTCGCATCCCCAGCTAAGGAATATTTGAATAGCCTCAGCCGAATAGCATCTTGTGGAACGTTATTTTGGACGTGATTAGCACACACATCCACAAAATTCTGCAAATGACGTTGAGGGTCATTATCGGTAGAGTTCCGAAAGTAGCCCTCAAGCTTCAACAACTGATATAGAGAGGAGTCAATTTTGACGCTTGCAGCTCCAACCCGAGGATGAACAATAGCAGATGCATAGTCCTCTTCAGGAACAAGATCAGTGAAAACATTCTCGTCATCGGATTATTCGCCTGATTATTCAATCGATTCCCCTGGTTACCAGCACGTTGGTTTTGCTGATTCTGGTTCATGTTTACCTGGTTTACAAGGAATAACAAATAAGGTGTGATGGAATAAGCAAAAGACTTCAATCAAAACAAACACTAATTTAGTAATTTCAAAACCGTATTCCCCGGCAATGGCGCCAAAATTTGATATGCTCAAATTACACCTTTAATTAGCGTAAAGCGGACGATGTCAAATATAGTAACCCAATTAGGTTGGGGTCGAATCCCACAGGGAATATAGTGTGAAAAGGTTACTAAACTCGTAGAATGCTTAATTTAGATCTAATGTCTTAATCCAATGATTTTTGTAAAAGTTGGTTGTTTATGACTAATTGCTAACTAATTGCTTTAGATTGTAATTTATGGTTAAAAAAAAATAACAAAGTTGTGTCCCCGTTAGATAAGGTGTATGATCGTGGGTATTGATCTTGATATACTTCTAATGGATCATTACATGAATGCCCTTAACCTCTATATGAATCTTTACTATTTCCCAATAAATAAAGATTATCTCTTTCTATGATTTTTCCAAATATAAGAAAGTAACTGTGAAGAATGGTTAATTATCCAATTAAATTCATCTTATTCCTAAGTGTATTTATTAAACAAAGTTTAAAGCTTTGAGTCCTTGTTATCTATTCTTACCAACCCTAATTATTTTCCCAAACTAATCAAGATTTATGGCTTTAATCAATGTTTGCAACCATTAATTATGAATGAACAATGAAAAATAGATAAACCCTAATAATCCATTGTATGTATATCAATCACAAAACCCAATCACAAGACATCCATCATTGGGTTCACAACCCTAGTAAGGAAATTTAGCTACTCATAACAAAGAACAAGAAATAAGAAATTGAAGAATTCATAATTGCTTACTTTGGAAGAAAAGAGGAATTGATAATACTTGAATTGATGTTTAAATCTCCAAAAACTAGAGAGTATTTGATGTTCTAAGTCAAGAGACAAAATAAAACAACTGAACACAATTAAAACTCTACAATGGGCTATTTATAGGTTCTGAAAACGCAAAAGTTACAAATTACACTTTGGTCCCCGTCGGTAAAAAATACGGTCCGTATTTCACAATACGGACCGTAAACCCGTTTATGCCCAGGGTTTCTGTTATATCCCGTATTTTCTACATTGGGACAATCCGGTTTAATTATGATAAGTTAGGGGCAAAACCATTCCGGGATACAAAGTCGGGACTTTTGACCTTCGATTTTATTTTAAGACATAAGTTGTTCATGAATTTGTTGGCATGGAACATTTAGAAAAATTTGGGACCAAAAGTGGTATAATTGAAAGTTGGCAAATCATGCAATTTTGGCCCTTTGGCCGTGTAGCCTTGGATTGGTCCCCACACATGGGGTGGCCAAATTTAGTTGGTCCAACCCATGTGTGGGCCAAGGACACTTGTGCAACTCATATAATAGCACAAAGGATGACTAATAAGTCATCTTCTTGTCATTTTACACTTAGAAAAAAATCAAGAAGTTGAAGAACAACAATAACAACCATTCGGCCAAACCCTTAAATTTCAAGACCAAGATTGAGCCATCACAAAAATATTTCCTTCAAGCAAATCCACTAATTGGAGGTCCCTAGTTAACGTGGAGTTTTTGTTTGGGACAATAGATCACTCGTTTTCATCATTCACCACCCTAGCCAAGTTGTAAAGTTGAAGGAAAAAGGTAAGATTTAATCTTGTTTTATGTGTTATGAATGGTGTATGCATGTTGTAGTATGCTAAAATGGGTGAAATTCATGAAATATGGTATGTTGGAGTTGAGCCGTGCATGGTGTGTATGGCCGTGTAGGTGTGTGTGTTGTGTTGAGATGATGAATTGATTCTATGTAGCATGTTTAGTTGTGTAGTGTGAAGAAAAGAATGAGAATCATCAACATATGTATATGTGTAGTGTTGGCCGAATATAGGTCATATTATATGGCAAGAATGGATTAATTCTATTTAGTATGTCGATTGTTGTCGTTATGAATTCTATGTTGACGATAAGAGTTTAATGATTCGAATTGATGTTGTAAGTGTTGCGGGCTGATTTGGAGGTTATTGTGCATTTGATGTAATATTTATATTTATGGGAACGACATTGTTAGAGTGTGGATTGTTGGTGCAAATCATGATTTGGAAGTGAGGAATGGGCTATGGTTGTGTTCTCGGGTTTGGGGCGGGACGGGTAAGTTGGGATGTTGTTTGGGATGTTTGAAATGTTGTATGAATTGTTTAAAATGTCTTTGAATATTGTTGGTATGGGTTCGGGTTAGTATTGGAATGTATAAGCGTTGATGTTGGCTTGAATGTAAGCCGTTGAATTGAATATTATGAATGTTGTTGAATGGTGTAAAAGAGGGTTACTAATGTTATATTGCTTTTCGGATTGATTATTGATGTTGCTAGTTTGGTTGTTGGTGTTGTTGTTGTTGATTTGGCCGAGTTAAATTCTCGGGGTTGGTCTATTTACGGGGGGAGTGTCGCCCAAATTTCGTAGAATTAAGTGCTAATTTGGAATTAAATGCCTAAATGGCTATAGCTAATATTTGATATCCGTTGACGTTGTGTAGATCTTGGGGAGTCCGAGACGTAGGTTGGGATTAGCTTGAGTTTAGATTAGCTTGAGAGCGGACGAGGTATGTAAAGCTCAACCCTTCCTTCTTTGGCATGCCTTAGTTATAAATAGGCTATGACACGAGCCTCGAGGAAATTCTATTCTCGCAATCCGAGCATTGTTATGACTCGTATTTGTTTCTTGGAATTCGTATGTTTGATATGATGAAATATTGGCCCTTATGTCTTTGGAATATTTGATTTTCAAATGTTGCATAAAAAGTTCTGTTTTTAAAGAGTTCCGTAACTACGAACGACCATAACTTCCATAGAATGGCTCGGATTGCCTCGATATGTTCGTAGGAGATTGTATGGCGTATGATGAGTATGTTTTCCATAGGTGGGCCCGGCTCGGGTCAACACCCGTCCGTGGGTCCCGCGACTCTCCTTTTTGTAATCCTGATGACTTTTGAAAGAATTTGGTTTGACTATTATTCCGATTTCCAAGTATGGTCATTTTACTTATCTTTTGGGTCTATGATAATGATTTTATACATATGGTTACTCACGACTCTGCTCGTGCATTCTGTTGTATCTTTCGCCGAGTCCCGGGCTGGTTAAGTTGTAGTGCGCACTATGTTATACTCCGGTGTTATGATGTGTTATGATTCGCCGAGCCCCTCGCTAGAGGGAGTTTCCGCTATATTTGGTGTTATCTTGTGTATGGCGTTATCTTTGTGTTATGATGTGTGACGGGGATACGGAGATTTGAAACTTTTTGGTGTTATGCTGTGTTATGGCGCCGATGACGGGCGGGCGACCATATTTTCTGAGCCCTATGCATGATTTGTATTTTGAAAATAAACACTTTGGTATTTTGGATATGCACTTACTTTCTGTACTTCTGTTTCGATTATGACTCAGATTTGTTTACTATATCTTCTGCTTTGCATACTCAGTACATATTCCGTACTGACCCCCTTTCTTCGGGTCGCGTTTCATGCCCGCAGTACGTACGCACGCTTGGTGATCCGCCGCCTAGGACACCCTTTTTCGTGTTGGAGTGCTCCCTTATTCGGAGCCCACATTTTGGTATATATTCGTTCGCCGCATATGTATTGGTTTGTTGAGGGGGCGGGGCCCCCGTCCCGTCATATGATTCTCGTTGGTCTCGTTTAGAGGTCGTAGACATGTATATGTGGGTTGTGCCTATTACTACGGTGTGTGTTGGTGTGTTATATGTTCGGACGATCCCATCCCATTCGCCGTGCGCCCTTGTCGGCTTGCATTTGTATATGTTTTGGGCCGTTGCGCCATTTGATAGCCTTGCTTGGCTCGATATATATATATGTTTGTGTTTGAGATGTGTTTGAGACGAGTTTGAGAGAATTTGAGACAATCGTCTGATATTTGTATGCGCGTAAGCCATCTGTATGTGATCCGAGTTTGATGAATGTGTTTGGGTGCCCAGCTCGGGCACTAGTCACGGCCTACGGGGTTGGGTCGTGACAGTTTCCTTCAAGATATGAACAACTGCAACCTCCTGGAATACGTACCGTATTTTGTTTTACGGTCCGTCTTTTGCTTGCTCGTCTTTCAACTTGCAAAACTTCAACTTTCTGTCAAGTGTCTAAATGATTAAATACGCTTTGAAATACGGACCGTAAAATAGTCTACAGTCCGTAAAAATTGTTAGTATTTCACCATCTTCTCAAAGATGCCTTTCTGGTTCTGCTTATCTTTAAATACACCCATGAAATACGGCCCGTATTTAAGAATACAGTCCGTATATTGAGTTTACGGCCAACTTCTGCACTTCAACTGTTTTCATTCTAAATCTGCTCCATTACCTGAAAAACTCTAAAAACACATTAAATAGACACTAACTTGCTTAAAAACAAGTAAAACTTCTCGTAAAAAGGCCTTGGATGTGCCAAAATTTCCGGGCACATCAATATACACAAAAGAATATTACCGAAGTACCGCACTCCGAATCAAATGGGAGCTCCCTAAGCGATCTCTGGATAAGCGACCAAGGATCAAGTCTATCTCCCCGTCCACCCGTGGGCATGACACACGTCCACAAACAAAAGGATGTCAGTACGAACAATGTACTGAGTATGTAAGGCATAAGCAGTAACATAATAATAGCGTGAAAGATAACATGAGATAGAAGAGCTATTAGAGACGTCCATCATATTTACTTGCCCTCTTTCTAATGGAAACCTTCCACACGTACGCATACATATATATTAATACCATACCCAACCGTGGAGGTTCGGTGTCACACCTACCTGGCCATTATAAGGCTCGGTGTTGTCCATACCCAACTGCAGTGGTGTGCATGCAATGAACATCATACCTGGCCATACAAGCTCAGTGTTACATAATGGCCATACATATATATATACCTACATATACGCATAGGAGTACATAAGTAGCGTCAACATCATCATCATCAATATATCTTTCTTTAGAGGGTCAACTATCGTAGGATGAGATCAACGGTATCATGAGAGTATCAGGACTTATAAGCTTTAGCACTTCTAGAAATGAAGTCATCATGAAAGACATTATGGATTTCACGTAAAGGTATATAACAATGGGATCATGCCTTAAGAAAGAAGAGTTAGCATTACATATGTCACGACCCAACCCCGTAGACCGTGACTAGTGCCCGAGCTGGGCACCCATACGCGCTCGCTAACCAGATTCGGCATACGACCGACTCATACATTCATAAAAATCAAACGTGGCTCCAAACTAACGCATGCAAACCAATATACTGCACAGAAGCCAGCAAGGCTATCATAATATACATAACATATCAAAGCATACATACACGCACACTACTAAAAAACCAGCGTTTAGTGACGGAATATTAGCGACAGACCATATTCCGTCGCTAATTAACGACGAATTAGCTACGGAATGCTCATTTTGTCGCGAGAAAAGCAATTAAAATTTTATCTCATTATATAGCGACGGATTAGCAACGAAATCTGAATTCCGTCACTAATTATTAGCGCGAAATTTTGGCGCCTTAAATTTCACTACAGATTTAGCAACAGAAGAGGCACGACAATTTTTATTTTTATGTAGCGACAGATTCAACAACGGAAAATCCGTTGCTAGACCTTTCAATTTTTCTCCAAAAAATATATATTCGCAGCAACGGAAAAATTCGTCGCAATATTAATTATTAAAAGAAGTCAATGTATTATTTAGCGACGGAATATAAAATCCGTTTCTATTCCGTCGTTAAGTAGTAAAAAGAAAAAGATATATCCTAGGGCACACATTTATTTCCTCTCACTTCAAACACACCCAACACAGATAGAGAGAGAGAGAGAGCGCAATATAGAGAGAGGCAATGTGCGAAATTATGAATCTAGATCAAAATAATGTGAATCTAGGGCTTCTATTGCATTTTTCTCTTCTTCTGCTGCATCTTTTATCTAAAGGACAGGTATGTTTTGTTTTTTCTATGTTTTATGGGCAATTTCTTTCTTTTTTTATCTCTTTCTTTGTGTTTGCAGACATTAAATCTGAAATAGAAGTTAAGAAATCTGTGTTTTTTGACTTATTATTCAAAGGACAGAGCGTCGTTAAGTGTTTTTTTGCTAAAATCGAAGTTGGGTGTCTTGAAAACTGTCGAGTTTATAATTTATTTGAAGTTTAAGTGTTGAGAATCTCTATTTGGGCCATAAATCTGATGAAAATGGAAATTCGACCTTTGTTTGTGCTAAACCTTGTAGGGTAATATTATTTGGTGCTTAAAGTTTGTTTTAATTCGTTGCATGTCGAGAAAAAGCTTGAAGAACTCAACATTCTTTATATTCGTGATTTGAAATCGGTGTTAGTGAAGCTAGGTTTCTTACTCGATTCTTAAACCTCAGCTTATTCACATCCAAATATTGGTATGATAGTGGCATTGATTGAATATTTTAAGATTTTGCTGTAGTTTCTTCTCTTGTTCTTTGCTCATTTTCTAAGCCCTTTTTCTTGACTGGTAAGAATTCATTCTCTTTTAAAATTTTACTATGTTTGGTTCATTCTAGTGTGGCTATTAATTGAAAGTTTTTTTTGGTGAGAATTAGAATTGGGGAAAAAGAATTTCGTTGGTGCTAGAATCTTAGTTTGCTTTTGCTAAACTTTTGTGTTTCATTTAGATCTGGGATTGATCTTTTCTTCATGTTGTAGTTTTCCATCGTATAGCAAGTGCAAAATAATTCATCAGGGGGAAGATTGAGGTTTCCAAAAGAATCATGCATGTCACCTAATTAATTCACTTGTTTAACTAATTTTTTTAAATGTAAAAAGCTTAGTTTTTTATTTAGTCATAGCTCGTAAACTACGGTATTCGCTTTAGGTTAAGCTCCTTTCCCCTTGTTTTGTATTTTGGTTGAAATTGTAGTGATTATTGTTTTGTAAAGGATACATTTTTTTTATGGGTTTTTTTCTTATATGACATTTTTTTTGAGCTAATAAGTTTGCAAAGAAACACAGGTAGTCAATTTTTTGATGAAGAGAAACTTAGGTAGTCACTGTAACTTATACGGATTTGCATAGTCTTGGACAATGAGGAAGAGTTCGAAGAAGGAACAAATAGTGACTAATGCTTAGTAACATGTGTTATTGTATCTTTATTGTATTTTTCTTAAGATTTGGGTGTAAAAATTTCTGATGGATGGTTGAGTGTTTTGATTTGCACCACAATTTTTCTTTATATGTTTTCTTCAACCTATTTTACCACTTTCATCGTTACTTGCTGAATCTTGTAGTGTACTGTGCGCCTATGTTGTTTGATATATGCCTTCTTATTTATTGGCTACTTATTTGGGGTTACGTGCTTAAGTTCGTAGCCAAAATACTTGCTTGGGATAAAGTAACATGTAACTAAAACCATTAAATCCTTTACTAGACTTTTATATTCCATTATCATTTTAGTTCAACCTTTGATAGAATTCTCCTGGTGTAATTTATATTACAGGTACGTGGTGGACAGCTGGTCATAATTCATTGACGTGCTACTCATTGAAGGTTCTGCATTTTAGCTGTTATTGTTGAGGTATTGTTGCCTGCTATTGAAGTTCTTCTCACTTAAGGTTCTTCATCTCCTCTCTCTCTGTACAATATGTTAGCTAATGTTACTTATAGATTGTCTTAATTTGGTACTACAAATTGCTAATGAATCAAATAAGAAACCTAATAACTTGACTATTGATTTGTTAGAGAGGGTAGTATAACACGAATGATATCTGTTAGAGAGGGTAGTATAACACGAATTTAAACAAGATTACACTACACAAATGAATATTTATTGGAAAAATAATGAAGTAGTTAGTTTGTCAAGTTAATGTTAAGTATGATGCTATATTAGTCTCAAATGAAGTCCTATATTAGCTTCTATTAATTCTTTGTACATTCCTTGTCCTTGACAAGTTACTTTTAAGCTAAGTGATGAATAAACGTCCATTTCAATGATTAAAGGATATCAAAGAAGACTAGTATTTTCTTATATGTTATTTTCAATCTCATTTTTACACAAAGATACAAAAAACTTCGTTGCTAATTTTCCGAAATGAGTAACTTCGCATAAAGTGTTGAAAGGGTCGAGATCCAACACCGGATAGAGGTACATTTGTACGTCCATACACATGATCATGATGGAGAATCTTTTGTTGATGAGATGTGCTTCGAGCTGTCCATGTAAGTTCAAAATTTTATAATTTCAAAATTAAACTAATGACCAACTTAAGCCTTATATGACGACTTAAGTTGATACTACAAATTGCTAAGAAAATAACTATAAAAACTAAGAACTTGAATAATGAAATGATAGTTAGCAGTTGTTGATCAAAAAATGACCAAGGAACTGCTTTTGTGACTTGTGTTATTTCCATATTTCTCTTGCATTTCCAAGAGTGCGCACCATATCCGTACAACACTTCCAAAGTTCTGGTGGTGAAGTTCACCTAGCAGATGTAAATTTCTCTCCCACACAACTCTCTCTCTCTCTCTCTCTCTCTCTCTCTCTCTCTCTCTGCACTTTTAATAGAAAAAGCATCTGGTGTTTTTCCCTCTTGATAAATGGCTTCAATTTGAGGTCACCTATGTGGAATCACAATTCCAAGCTATTATATTTGCATTTGTTTGATGAATTGTCCTTGTAATGAGCATACTTGATGAGAAGCTAGCAGCCAAATTGAATTTTGGAATCATGAATAATTATGTCACAATGAGATTTCGCTAAGGGGACCATTTTCAGGCACTCAGGTTTATGACCACCCATGTCTCTTTAATTTACTGCAGCCTTTTTAATTTAATACATATATATGATACATATTGTCCGTTAAAGCTACTTTTTGAAATATTTGCTGTTCACAGGTATGCTCATCATAGTAACTTTGAGATGTTATTTAATGGAATTACCTATTCCAAAAGATTTATGGATGATAAATGCTAACTCAATTCCTATTCCAAAAAGATCCTTCTTTTAATTGTTAGGACAAAAAAGAAGTGGCAAATTTTTAGTATTACTTATTTCCTTAATAGGGAAGACAAAACATCTTGTATAAATAGAAGCTTATATTCCATCGTGAGGCATTTGCTTTTTATCAAAGCCATATCCCTTAGTTGCCTTAAATGAGGTGCAGTCAAAATCCCTGCTGCAAATATGCAGACAGTATTTTCTTATTTGTGTGCCAATCTTGTGTCCAATACTATGAAAACCAGAATTCTTGGTGGAGTACTGTGTCAAACCATCCCATATGTAATCAGCTCCACTAGAACCTGCAAAGAAAAAAAAAACATGGTTAGAAGAAAAATATACCGTTATACTCTCCTCCATATGGACTTGAGTTTAATGATATATATTGAATTATATCTTTTGGTTATTAAGTAACTCTAATTTTAGAGTCCATCTTTCAAAGAATTCTAAAGTTAATCTTAACATACTGTTGATGATAGTATAAGAAAATTAGTTTCAGAAATAGCTTCTTAATTTGTTGAGTGAGAATCATGTAGAACATAAGGTTATAGGAAAGAAGTTTAATATATTTTTTTGGTAACTAACTTGTATTATCTACCAAATAGGAAACTGTACACATATCTTTAAGTGAAACTCCGGCACCTGGACATAGTCCCAGGGTCAGTAATCAACAAAAACAAAACTATTCTATGCCTAAATCAACAAGCTAAGGCTATGGATAGTAGTTAAGCTCTTCCACTCTTTTTGCTAGCTTTGGTTGCAGACATGCCCTGTAGACAGCATTCTGGATGATAGTTCTCAAAAAAACTTCTGCACTTCTTTGCTTTGCTTGAAATATTCTTTGGTTGCGCTCTATCCATATGGAGTAAATGCAAAGAAGCTAGAACAACTCGATATACCTCATGTGAAGCCTGTTTCCCATTTGGATATTCAATTAACCAAGCGACTTCATCTATCCATCTACTAGCCACCCTTTTCCACCCCTGCCATCTTAGCAGTCTAGACCATATCCCAGCTGAGTAGGAGCATTGAAAAAATAGATGATCAATGCTCACGCTCACTTTCACACAAAGGCACCGCTCTTACGGGTAATGCCTCACTTCACTAGTCTGTCCTTTGTGTGTAGCCTTCCCTGTATAGCCAAATACAATATGAATATCCATTTAGGCGCCTCACCATTATTGCATATCGCCCTCCTCCAACGCACTTTCCCAGATCGTCCCCGCTCGAGATAACACTCTTTGATTGAGAAATTCGGACATGTTGCAATTCTTGAAAATTTAGCCCCCGTTACCTCTAGAGTAGTCAGAGACTTGAATATCTTCCTAAGTATCCAACATGAGTTTACAAATGGATGCCTTGTTCCAAGTTTGGACATGTAAAATATTCAAACCACCAGCTAATCTTGCAAACACAATTGTTCCCAAGCTACCAAAGCTTTGTTGCTAGTTTCAAATCCACCCCATAAGTAGGTTCTCTGACAGAGAGCCTCTATACATTTGATCACCTCGCTGGGTAAAATAAAAACGTGTGCCCAAAATGTTTGAATAGAAAATAACACCTGCCTTGTTTAATATGTTATTTAGTATATATGTTGATAATATGAGGTTTAAGAAAGCTCCAGGGGTTTTTGATTAAATGAAAAAAAGTAGCTTTCAAATTACTTGCTTGCTATGAAAAGGCCGATATTAATAGGGAAAATTGGAAGTACATCTACTTTATGGAATTATTAATGACAACACAACTTTTAAAGTATGTTTGATTGATTTCAATTATTTAGATGAATTATAATAATTACGGGTGATATAGTAAAATTGTCATTTTATTTATTGCACCTTAGGGGTGTGCCAAGTCAATAGATGACAAGTAAAATGGACGGAGGGAGTAACTAGTAGCAATGGAGAATAGCAACTGAGGTGTAAAAGAGTATAAAGTAGTAGATACTAGTTTTAATTTTCTTGTTTTTTGATTAATAAGTACTCCTACTACTAGCTTTAGTAGTGTTATGTTGTTGTGATGGATGTAGTGTCGCAATTCAGCAACAAATTTCTGCAAAGTCAACTACTACAGCTCAATAGATTGTATTTCCATAAATAGTAGTAAGTAAATAAGAAAGATTCAGAGAAAGAAAGAAAGAACCTTTTTCCGTGAGTGGCAGAATGAAAGCAGCGACCGGTGAATCAGTTTCGGGTTCAGATCCGGATCGGGTTTACTCCTTATGGATTGCTAGAGTAATAGGACATATACTAACATTATTACTCTTCTGTTCTGTTCCACCTATTTGTATCCTTAGTCATGACCATGTGATAACGTTATAAGAAAACGACCAATTTGTTTGCTATGAAAAGGCAAAAGTGATATTAATAGGGAAAATTGGAAGTCCATCAGAAATGCGTGGAAAACGGTTCTGTTTTGTTGCATTTTGAAGGAGAGGAATCTGAGGTGTTCTAATGGAGTCTCAACTCCAAGACATGTATAAAAGACTAGATTGTTAATACTCTTTTTGCTTGATTGTAACCATTGTATTGTAGATGATGCTCTTATGCTTTTGAATTTGGTAAGCTCCTTCAATTTAGGATTGAAAACAGTGTACAACTCCCTATTTTTGTATAGCCTTTGCATCCTATTGATGCTGGTCAATTAAGATTTACTTTTGCCTAATATGAACAGAGTCTAGTGGACATGAAGAACTGAAAAGCAGTTTCAATAATGACTTAAATCAAAAGAGGAAATAGCCTGAAATTGTCCTTTTATGTGTTGTTAGGAACTCTAATTGTATTTATTTTCATGTTCTGTTACTTGACTTTGAGACAGTGTACATATGATCACTTATATCCAAGTTGTATGAAACTCTTTTTTGTTGGTCATCATGAGACTTCTAAATCTAAAAATGGATAAATATCCGCTCCCTTATATTCGGAATTCATTTCTCTTTTTATTTGGTAAAATTGAATGGTTAGTATTCTTGATGTTTTAATTTCACTACTTATTACAGGAAAGATATCAAGAAATATTACGGGAAAAATCATAGTCTCGGTCTGATATTGATCTAGGTGAAGCATATTATGAAGCTGATGGGGGAACAAGGAAGAGAAGAATATATGGTCTTGGATCTCAAGCACAAAGTTATTATGGGCCGAATCTTAGCGTCAATTTTGGCTTTAATGCTTCAGCATCAGCACCACCTTCAACTTCTCAATCAGCACCGACAGAAAATATGGAGGAGTTAGTGATGCGATTGATTCCTACACTGACTGATCGCTTGCTTCCTTTATTTATTGAGAAGGCACGCGGAGTGATTTCTTCACCATCACATCATCCAAATACTCCTATTGACAAACCATCAGTTGTGAAACCCATAGTGCCTCCTACTACTACTGCTAACGTTGACGATGTTGATCCTTTAGTTTCTGATGATGATCGTAGTCCTTCACCCGTGCTTAATTAGTTTTTTGTTGGAAAGATCAAAATTATGCACTAACAATACTTGATAGACGTGGGTTCTTTTGGTAGTTGATAGCTTGGTGTTGGTGTTTGGACTTAACGATTAGGATTTCGCTATCTATTTTGAATCTTTTTTATAAATATTATTTTATGTGAATGTCAGTTATTTTTAAGGGTATTTATTAATTTATAATTAGTATGTTTCAACAGGTGTATTTAAAATAAATAAATAAATAAATAAAAAGATTTTTAGAAGAAAAATATTTGTGACAGATTTGCGACGGATTTTGGTCGTTGCTAGAGGAAAAACAGTAGGCTACGGATTGCGAAAAACATTGTATTGTCGCTAAATGAAGGGCATAAATAATTCAAATATGTTGCGACGGATTAGCGACAAAGGTTTTCATCGCTGATTTACTAAAATGACGAAATGAAATATGAAATTAGTCACGGAATTCATAACAATGAAAATATTCCATTTCTATAATGTGGAACGGATCTCATACGTCGCTACTCGTCGCTAAGTTTGCTACGGATTTCATTTTTTCGTCGCTAAGAGGTTAGCAATGCGCAAAATCGTAACAGACAACATTCCGTCGCTAATCCGTCGCAACACATGTTTAGCGACAGATATATGCTGATTAGCGACGGAATACGTCCGTCGCTAAACGCTGTTTTTTTTGTAGTGGCAGCCGATAAGGCTACCACGGCGGATGGACCGCCCAAACACAGCTCACACAACGCGTCCGAACAAAATCGTACATAACCCACATCTATGTTTGCGCATCCCTAGTACAGCACAATGTAATCACATGACGGGACAGGGCCCCGCCGTACCCCTGAATAAACATAAACATATACAACGGAAGTGTATATATACCAAAATGTAGGCTCCGGAACAAAGGGAGCGCTCCAATAGCGGAATAGATGTCCTAGACTGGCGGATCACCGAACTGTGCGTCTGTACCTGCGGGCATGAAATGCAGCCCCCCGAAGAAAGGGGGTCAGCACGAAATATGTACTGAGTATGCAAAGCAGAAGGTACAGCAAACAGAACTGAGTCATGATCGAAAATGAAGTACAGAAAGTAGACACAATAACTGAAATACCAAAGCGCTTGCGTCTGAAATACAAATCATACATATGTGGTACAGAAGGCAAACATAATGATCATCACATACATACCGTAACACATCATAACATCATAGCCGATCATATGAGATGTCATTAGCCGATGTGGGATTGGCCTAAACCAATGTGGGATTGGCCTAAACCAATGTGGGATTGGCCTAAACCAATTGGGATTGGCCTAAACCAATGTGGGATTGGTGTCACACCCTAATCCCGCTAGGGTGTGATGGGCACCCGACCCCATATCCGGAGCCGAGCGAACCCACAGACCTTTGGGACACTCATAATCTTAGTGGACTTTTTAAATCAGATAAAAATAAAATATATAATAAACTCTCAAAATATGCTTGTTCGATGCTTTCCGAATCAAACAGAATCTATAATCATACATAATTTAACACATAATACAGAATGACATATCGGCTGATGAAGCCGCATACACAACTGACATACTATACCCATGACTCTGTCTGCAAAGTCTCTAACATCGATCCAGAGAAAGCATACGCACAAACTCTGACTCGGCAGCACTCCAGAAGCAAATGGAGCTTGCCCACTCTGCTGGAACATCCTCTATAATAACTCCACATCATCTGGGTGTACCTGCACGGCATGAAACGCAGCCCCCGAAGAAAGGGGCCCCAAATATGTACCAGTATGTAAAGCAGAAATGTAAAAAGAATCCGTTACCCAACAAACAAGACCGGTAGTAAAGAAAAAAAAATCGTAACGAAAATGTAGAAAAGAGGATGTCAAAAAGCATATTTAAAACAAAAAATGCACAAACATATGCCAAATTTGGCCCCCTTAGGGGCCCGGGAAAAAAAC
>NW_026714460.1:0-23529 GCF_029784015.1 Lycium ferocissimum | reverse complement strand
CCCGGTTTTTGTTCTTTCCGGACTCGTCGAAGCATGTATGATCCTCGAAGTCCTCGGCACATCTCATACATAAAGCTGTGGATCCTCACTCTGGTTTTGATCCATAAAACTCGAGGCCCCGGTGATGACGAAGTCGCGAGCCCCTTGCACTTACGGCCACATTCACGGGTCCGTATCTTGCCGCCGAGCTCCGTGCGGCAACCAATCGGGTCAATCATCGGATGGCCTACGCCGCTCCTGGTCTGCCGGAAGGCTATTGCCGGGCGGTGGAACCCAGGGAGAAGTCGGGGCTGGGAACTCTTTCCTGCCTGGCAGGGCAGGGGAGCTTGGGCGAGATTCCCCTTCTTCTAGCTCCCGTTCATTTCTTTTCTTGGCCACCGCCTTGCCCTTCTGGGCTGCTGTAGCTGTCCTCTTCGGCGGCATTACTGAAACCATAACATAGGATTAAGAAAAGAATATGGAAACCTGGTAACATAGCTCTATCGCACGATCTTAGAATACAAAGAAGGTCATATTTCCTAAATGCCCTGCAGCCTCCTGCTTATAAGTGTGGCGCGCTACACACCCATAAACAAGACTCTACTGGACACGGCTCGTAGACAAACCCCTAGGACCGAACCGCTCTGATACCACTTCTGTCACGACCCGTCTAGGGGTCGTGACGAGTACTCGATACATGTACCGAGCACTCCCTAGACTCGTATCATATTCTGGTTACAAGCGGGCCTTAGAAGCTGTGCTCTTTTTTTTTTTAGTAGGAAAGTAATTTTTGAAGAAATTTTTGTCAACTTTTCCTTGGAAATTTTTCTTGGCCGAATGGCCTAGTGAATTGGCCTCTTTTTTTTCTTGTTCTTCTTTTCTTGAATTCTCTAGAGAATTTGTGAATTTTGATGACTTAGTCATCTTTTATGTAGGAAGAATTAAGTCCCATATGGGCTTGGGCTAGTCCATGGCCGGTTGGGCCTTTTAATTTTTTGCCCAAAAATGGTTCAAGCCCACTTTATATTCTTGGCAACTTCTTGTAACTTATGAAACATTTTTCCAACTTCCAAATTTGCCCTTCGTCTTTCTCCATTTTTTCCACGAGTCATATTGCAAGTTTCCCGTTATGCCCTTGGCCTTCCTCATAAATTCCACTTCTACATTTTCATAAACAACTCATATGCCAAACAAAATAAAATGTGGCCTTGCTTGTCGTCTTCCCGCGATTGTCTCGAATTATCCGATTGCAGTAAAATGCGGGATATAACATCTATGAAGTTGAGCAGGTATTATGAATGAGAGCATATAGATAACAGAATGAGTGGTGTTCGGTGGTTAGCCTCGGATACCCGTCGCGGCCCGTGGTTCGGGTCGTGATAAACACTAAGGCAAGTAACATATGTCACATAGGGTAAATAAAGATGAATAGATGTATGAATGCGTGCATGCCATGCAATGGACAGTATCAAACCTGGTACACACATGCTACGTGCTTTGCCACGTAGTCATGACCCATGGGACTCGCGAGGTCCATATACCCTATTGCGGTGTGCAGCCTGATCCATAATTTATATATGTTGCGGTGTGCAACTCGATCCATATCTTATATACGTTGTGGCATGCTCCCCATCCCATATGTCATCATAATTAGGAAACTTCATTCTTACCTTTTCACCAACATATACATCAAGTATGTATAAATGAATGCATGGGTGCAAAATATCAAGTATCATATGTCATAAACGCAAGAATGGATAAACATATGTATATCATGGAATCTCACTGATTTCAATTGAAGCACCAACATGGATCATGATTTCAACTGAAGCACCAACATGGATCATTCTTTCACAAGTCATACAGGTCATGGAGTGATGAGGTAAATGACATCAAATAATTTCATGTATTTCTTAAGATGGGTCTCATGGCCCACATAGACAACAATCATGCCCAAAGGCCCTAATATGCATTCCCAGTCTGAAATCACTCTTCACAAAAACAACCCACACAATTACACCGGTACCCACCCAAGGGCACATCACGGTCACTAAGGTGGGACCCCCTTTCACACCCAATACCCCTCAACAATTATAAACTATATAGGCCCTCCAATTGGAGTCAATAGAAATAAATTGTAACCTACCTCAAAGCCGAACAGGAGCCACGAACTCTCAAACCTGAGCCTTGCCTTTCTGAAGTGCCTCTGAATGGTCAAAATCCTGATCCGGACAAAGATCAAGACTCTCAGAAGCTGTACCACATCCAAATTTTCCAAACGAGTTGAATCTAGTCAAAATAGTATTCTACAAAGTTAAACGAGTCTAATGATACCCATATTGCTATACTTCTATTCGAAACCCCAAAACGAAGCCAAAATAGTCAAACCCGAGCCCTAAGGGAAAAACTGGAATTTCATTACAAAATCAGGTCAAATATAGTCAAAATAGTACTCTACGAGTTTCAACGAGTTCAATGATACCATATTGCTATACTTTGATTTGGAACCTAGAAAGGCAACCCTGAGCCCCTAAGGGCGAAACTTGAATTTAATTTCAAAAATGGTTTACCCAAAGCATAATTAGTCTAAATTCAGAAAATCCATTCGAAAACCATCATCTTGATTCTCAAATCCATGATTTACCACTTTTCAACTTTTGGGTTCAAAACCCCAATTTCCCCCAACCAAACACCGATAAAAATGATAACCAACAAAAATAATCATGGGGAAACATAAAAATAAAGGTTAGATACTTACCCCCTCATTGAGACGATAAAAATGCCATAAAAATCATCTGAAACGGAGCTCTAGAACTTAAGATATGCTCAAAATACTAGAATGGACTAAGTCAGAATTTTATGCACAAAGGTCTTCGCATTTGTGACCAGCTTTTACGCATTTGCAACCAGAATGTCGCATTTGAGACCAAATGTCGCATTCGCAACAAAAAGTTTGCTTTTACGAACTCACCAGAAACCAGCAACTGTCCGCACTAAAATGACCATAACTCTCTCATACGACGTCGGAATTCGACGATTCAAGTTGCTGCATCGGAATTTCGATACACATATATCCCAACAGTCAAAATTCAATTTCAACATCTGTTATAGCCCGTATTTCGTACGTTCGGATATTGTGGGGCAATGGTGAAAAGTTAAGGACAAGACTATGTTCTAAAATAATTTTAATGAACGAGTTGGTTATGAATATTATTTATGAATATTATTGGACGGAAATATTAAGAAAGGCTAGGGGAAAGAAGAGGAATTCGTAAAATGGGCCGTGGAAATATTGCGGAAGGTCAGGGACAAAATGGTAATATTGAGAAAAGTCGAGGGGTAAAACGGGAATTTCACATGAGTCTCTTGAATGTTCCAACAAGGGGCCATATTGACCATGTGACAAAAAAAAAAGGAATGAAAATGATGACAAAATAAGTCATCTTTGCCATGGAAAAATAAAGAAAATTCTAGAAAAATAAAAGGAAGGAAAGAAAAGAAAAATCTAGAGAGGGGCATGTGCCCCTCACATGGCCATGAGAATTATATATATATATATATAGATGAGGGAGTTCATCTTTTAATTGAAGAGTGGGAGAAAGAAAGAAAGAAAGGAAAAAAAAAAAAAGAGAGAGAGAGAGCTACGGCTAAGCATGGCCAAAATTGGCCATGAGATTTTGATGAAGAAAAATTATTCTCTTCCATGTTTTCTACTCTTTGGAAGGTGCTAAACAACATGAAGTAGTTGTTGAATCAAGCCAAATTCTTGTTCTTGCAAAACCTTGTCCTAGCCGAATGAAGGAGGGAGTGGAAAAAGGTGAGTTCTAATTCTCTTTTCTTGTGTTAAAGATGGTTTACGAGTGTTGTAGTGCATGGAAATGAATGAAATAAATGAGAATGTGGATGTGGGGGTGTGTGGCCGTGTATGTCATGCCATGGCCGAATGGTAGGGTGTGTTTGTAAGACATGGTAAATTGATCTTATTTAGTATTCTTGGTTGTTGTTGCATGGAAAGGGTGGATTGATTCCATGTGGAATGTTGTTTTTTGTAGTAATGTAAAGGGATGGATGAAAATGCATGAAAATGTGTAAGAAGTTGTTGTAACCGAATAGTAGGCGATTTGGTAAGTTAAGGTAAATTGATGTAATTTGACATCTTAGTTGTTGTCGTTATGGATTATGCGATGTAAAATGAAAGGTGTTGTTGAAGTTAACGTATATGAATGATAATGAAATGTGTGGTTTGTGTTGAATTGGAAGGTTTCGGGTAAAGAAAAATGTTGATTGAGTTGTTGAAAGATTATGTGAATTAAATTGAATTGAATTGAATTGAATTGAATATAAATGGAATGTTGTTGGTAAGATCGTTAGTATTGTTGTTGGTTTGGCCGAGTTGAATTCTCGGATTGTTGTTGATTGATGAATTGAGCCGAGTTAGATTCTCGGGGGTGGTATATTTACAGGGGAGTTGCTGCTGAAATTCCGGCAGACCATAAGTGAATGTACTTGAAAGGTTAAGACAAGTGTATGTCGATGAATCTAACGATAGTACCGATCTTCTTGCATGTAGACTAACAAGTTGGACGAACAAGCGTAGCTAGTAAGGCGCGCGCGAGGTATGTTAAGGCTCGTCCCTTTTCTTTTGTGGCATGAATCATACATTGCGACTTTATGAATGCTCCCGTAACGTCCTTGTTTCCAAAGTTAGAAATTATGATTTCAAAGTATGATTTTCTTCTTAAAAGTTTATAAATGTTTTCAAAAATATTCATTTTTCTCCAAAATCCAAGTTTTACGTTTTTTATTATTCCATAATGTAATCAATGATGTACTACGATATGAATGTTAAGCTATTGATAATGACATGAATTTTTCTTATCTTGAACCGAAAGTAGTGACTGGTATTACATTTCCTTTCATGCTTTCCTCCATGGGACACGATGATCTATTATTCCATAATGCGATCGGATGTTACCGACCTTATGTCGCTCACATGATATTGACTTTTCTTGGAATTTCATGCTTATTGCTATATGATAAATGTATATGATACATGATATTGATGAATGTATATGTATATGGGGAATGGGGAAGGGACAACGTGTGTCCACCGATTCGGTGGCTTATCATCCCGGACGCGGGATGCCCGGACGCGGGATATGGGAGAGCCGTACGCGGCGTCTGTTTGTGTGATATATATATATATAATATGATATACTTGGGACACTGTTGGGGGAGGGGGTGGGAGAGCCGATGAATTCGGCGTACGTAAATGCGAGTAAAAGTACTTGTTTTCCGAAAGGTATCTCGTTTTCTATGTACAAGAATAAGAAACACCGAACGTGCATTGTATGACTTGTTGGGATGCGTGGGGAAGGGGGAGGGAGAGCCGAGGTATTCGGCGTACGTACGGATGATTAAAGGATACTTTTAAGCTGAAATGTTCGTTTCTGCATATGTGAATAAGGAATACCGTTTTTTTTGAAAAAGTCTAAGCATACACGGCAATTGCCAAGAAGGCATCCATATGTACGGTGTTACTTCTATCCCATGACTAGTCCTAAATGTCCGAGATGTTATTATTCATACGTTATATCTCTTTACTATGCTGCTATTCATGCCTTACATACTCAGTACATTACTCGTACTGACCCCCTTTCTTCGGGGGCTGCGTTTCATGCCGCGCAGGTACACCCAGATGGATTGAAGTTAGTATAAAAGATGTTCCAGCGAAGTTGGCAAGCTCCATTTGGCCTGGAGTGTAGCCGAGTCAGAGTACACGTGCTAGGATTCGGATTACGATTAGAGACTTTGCGAGAGAGTCGTGGGTTTTGGGAGATGCTGTTGGTGTTATGATATGAGTTTGTACCGGCTTCATATTTTACTCGATTTAAAAGCAACGAAAGGGCCTATTATGTATGAGTAATTTTATTAAGTATGTTTGCTATAAAGGTTCGAAAAAAAAAAAATCGCACGTAGTAAGAGTCGGCGGGTTCGCTCGGCTCCGAAGTTACGGGTCGGTGCCCATCACACCACGATCAAGATTGGGGTGTGACAAAGTGGTATCGAGAGCGTGGTCGGTCCAAGGGTTGTACGCAAAGTCGTGTCCAGTGAGAGTCCTGTTTATGGTGTGAAGCCGCCACATTTATAAACGGGAGGTGCGGGGCATCTAGGAATGGTTGACCTTCTTTCACGTCATTAGATCGTGCGATAGAGCCAAGTCATAGGAAATAAGATTCCCTATGCTAATCGTCGATTTCCGTAGGCGCCCAGTATCGGCGGAAAAAGGTAAGGAATGATATGGAAGTCAAAAGAGGTGAGACTGGATGAGTATATTTGTTCTGTTACGTGGAGTTGGGCGCCAGACAGGAAATAGTCATGCACCGGCAGAAAGTGAATATCGAGAAGAGAAAAGGGTAAAACGGTCATTGTAGAAGAAAGGACGTATTACGAAAATGTCTAGGAAGTTGTAAAGTTTTGATTGGCTTCAGATCGAGTAGTAAAGGCCATGTAAGAAAGCGGACGTGAAAATATCAGTGTTAAGGCACCGAATCCCACCAGAGTTTCGAGGTTAAGCGTGCTGAGGTGGGAGGATGGGTGACCCCCCTGGGAAGTATGAAGGAATTCCATAAATTTAAGTATAAGAGACGAATGAGAGATTAGAGTAACCTAAGGAAAACCGAGTGTATGGAATGGCTAGAAACCTTAAGAGGTCGCGTGAGACGAGGCAGACTAGCCCGGTGAGGAGACAAAAAGTGTATCATAACCCGGGAAAGTTGGATAGGCTTGAACAATGTTTGAAAGTATTTTGTAGGGTAGTGAATAATGCATATATATATATACACATGAATGTGTAGAATATTTTACATATGATTATATTGATAGATACAGGAGTCCCAGCAACCGGCGCTACGGTAAGGAAGGCATTAGTCGAGTAAGGGAATCGAAGCCCAAGTGACAGCGAAAGTGGACGGTATAAGTGCTACAAGGAAGGCTATCATTATTTTGTTGTGGACTAAGGCTGGAAGGTCTAATATGGTGATAGTTGGGAAGGAAAGAGAGTGTGTTAGTGGAAAACAAAGAGAACAAAGTGTCGAAAGAAGGCGAAAGGTAAGAAACCTCAGTAAAAGAGGCTCCCGAGAGAAACTAACGGCAAAGCGCGAGATTGTTTGGGTAAGGACTCAAAGTAGACATGTGAAAAGGAATGAAAGTGATAAAAGGAAACAGAAAGGAGTGTACAAGGTTTGAAGACCGATTTTTATAAGCAAGGCGGAAGGAATAGTGACTAAGACGGGGGAATGTGAAGTAAGAAAAAGAGTGATTAAGCTTAGCGACGATCTAATAAGACTTTGGCCTTGAAAGATATATGGAGGAATAGTTCACGAGCTTTAGGACCCGTATGAAGAAATAGCAAGAGAAAGGAATGTACTCGAAGGCGGTTAGCATATAAGGAGCCCCCAAAAGGGGGGGAGACCATATTATATTAGACCTAAAAAGGAATCGCAACACTATCAAGTACCAAAAAAAAGGAAACCTATTAGTTTGGAACCAGAGTACAAAAATGTCGGTGTGTCGCAAGAATACTTGGGAGAAAAGTAGAAGTGAAGTAACAATGAGTATATTAAGAGATAGACCTGAGGATAAAGGAATAGCATACGAGCGCATTGGATCGTTAAGTAAAGATTGCGTACCCGACATAGTTTCCGTGGTGATGAACGATGACGAGAAAAAAAAAAGATGGTCTGAGAAAGGCAAGGGTAATGTGTTGGTTTAGTAAATTAGAAGACCCATGATATCGAACAAGGACTTATGAAAAGGTCAAGGAATTCGGTTATAAGGAAAATGAGCTAAAGGATAAAGAACGGGCATGAAGGAAAGAGCAGCTATAAAAGGAACCCTCCCGAAATATTATGGCACCCATAAGGTTAGTTGAACATTCGAGGACGAATGTTCTAAAGGGGGAGGATGTTATAGCCCGTATTTCGTACGTTCGGATATTGTGGGGCAATGGTGAAAAGTTAAGGACAAGACTATGTTCTAAAATAATTTTAATGAACGAGTTGGTTATGAATATTATTTATGAATATTATTGGACGGAAATATTAAGAAAGGCTAGGGGCAAGAAGAGGAATTCGCAAAATGGGCCGTGGAAATAATGCGGAAGGTCAGGGACAAAATGGTAATATTGAGAAAAGTCGAGGGGTAAAACGGGAATTTCACATGAGTCTCTTGAATGTTCCAACAAGGGGCCATATTGACCATGTGACAAAAAAAAAAAAAAAAGGAATGAAAATGATGACAAAATAAGTCATCTTTGCCATGGAAAAATAAAGAAAATTCTAGAAAAATAAAAGGAAGGGAAAAGAAAAGAAAAATCTAGAGAGGGGCATGTGCCCCTCACATGGCCATGAGAATTATATATATATATATAGAGATGAGGGAGTTCATCTTTTAATTGAAGAGTGGGAGAAAGAAAGAAAGAAAGGAAAAAAAAAAGAAAAGAGAGAGAGAGAGAGAGCTACGGCTAAGCATGGCCAAAATTGGCCATGAGATTTTGATGAAGAAAAATTATTCTCTTCCATGTTTTCTACTCTTTGGAAGGTGCTAAACAACATGAAGTAGTTGTTGAATCAAGCCAAATTCTTGTTCTTGCAAAACCTTGTCCTAGCCGAATGAAGGAGGGAGTGGAAAAAGGTGAGTTCTAATTCTCTTTTCTTGTGTTAAAGATGGTTTACGAGTGTTGTAGTGCATGGAAATGAATGAAATAAATGAGAATGTGGATGTGGGGGTGTGTGGCCGTGTATGTCATGCCATGGCCGAATGGTAGGGTGTGTTTGTAAGACATGGTAAATTGATCTTATTTAGTATTCTTGGTTGTTGTTGCATGGAAAGGGTGGATTGATTCCATGTGGAATGTTGTTTTTTGTAGTAATGTAAAGGGATGGATGAAAATGCATGAAAATGTGTAAGAAGTTGTTGTAACCGAATAGTAGGCGATTTGGTAAGTTAAGGTAAATTGATGTAATTTGACATCTTAGTTGTTGTCGTTATGGATTATGCGATGTAAAATGAAAGGTGTTGTTGAAGTTAACGTATATGAATGATAATGAAATGTGTGGTTTGTGTTGAATTGGAAGGTTTCGGGTAAAGAAAAATGTTGATTGAGTTGTTGAAAGATTATGTGAATTAAATTGAATTGAATATAAATGGAATGTTGTTGGTAAGATCGTTGGTATTGTTGTTGGTTTGGCCGAGTTGAATTCTCGGATTGTTGTTGATTGATGAATTGAGCCGAGTTAGATTCTCGGGGGTGGTATATTCGGGGGAGTTCTTTACCGAAATTCCGGCAGACCATAAGTGAATGTACTTGAAAGGTTAAGACAAGTGTATGTCGATGAATCTAACGATAGTACCGATCTTCTTGCATGAAGACTAACAAGTTGGACGAACAAGCGTAGCTAGTAAGGCGCGGCGCAGGTATGTTAAGGCTCGTCCCTTTTCTTTACGTGGCATGAATCATACATTGCGACCTTATGAATGCTCCCATAACGTCCTTGTTTCCAAAGTTAGAAATTATGATTTCAAAGTATGATTTTCTTCTTAAAAGTTTATAAATGTTTTCAAAAATATTCATTTTTCTCCAAAATCCAAGTTTTACGTTTTTGATAGTTTTTATGACTAAAACGACGACTATGGCTTTATGATTACAATGATGATACTACGATATGAAATGTTAAGCTATTCCTGGATAATGACTATTTTAAAGGTTACGTACTTCAAACGCTCATAACTTTCTTATCTTTGAACCGGATTGACACGAAACTTGTTTTGCGTGCCCAAGTAGTGGTTGGTATTATATTTCCTTAACGGTCGCACCTTATAATGCTCGTTCCTCCAAGGTGGGACACGATGATCTCGATTATTCCATAATGCAATCGGATGTTACCGACCTCATGTCGCTCCGATTGATACATGACTTTTCTTGGAATTTCATGCTTATTGCTATATGATAAATGTATATGGTACATGATATTGATGAATGTATATGTATATGGGGAATGGGGAAGGGCAACTGCGTGTCCACCGATTCGGTGGCTTATCATCCGGACGCGGGATGCCGGACGCGCGGATATGGGAGAGCCGTACGCGGCGTCTGTTTGTGTGATATATATATATATATAATATGATATATTTGGGACAATGTTGGGGAGGGGGGTGGGAGAGCCGATGAATTCGGCGTACGTAAATGCGAGTAAAAGTACGGTTTTCCGAAAGGTATCTGTTTTCTATGTACAAGAATAAGAAACACCGAACGTGCTTTGTATGACTTGTTGGGATACGGTGGGGAAGGGGGGAGGGAGAGCCGAGGTATTCGGCGTCTGTACAGATGATTAAAGGATACTTGTTTAACTAAAATGTTCTCGTTTACGCATATGTGAATAAGGAATACCGTTCTTTTACGAAAAAGTCTAAGCATACAGGCAATTGCCAAGAAGGCATCCATATGTACGGGTTACTTCTATCCCATGACTAGTCCTAAATGTACGAGATGTTATTATTCATACGTTATATCTCTTTACTATGCTACTATTCATGCCTTACATACTCAGTACATTGCTCGTACTGACCCCCTTTCTTCGGGGGCTGCGTTTCATGCCGCGCAGGTACACCCAGACGGATTGAAGTTAGTATAGAAGATGTTCCAGCGAAGTTGGCAAGCTCCATTTGGCCTGGAGTGTAGCCGAGTCAGAGTACACGTGCTAGGATTCCGGATTACAGTTAGAGACTTTGCAGACAGAGTCGTGGGTTTTGGGAGACAGTTGGTGTTATGATATGAGTTTGTACCGCTACATATTTTACTCGATTTAAAAGCAACGAAAGGGGCCTATTATGTATGAGTAATTTTATTAAGTATGTTTGCTATAAAGGTTCAAAAAAAAAAAAAATTCAGCACGTAGTAAGAGTCAGCGGGTTCGCTCGGCTCCGGTTACGGGGTCGGGTGCCCATCACACCCTGATCAAGATTGGGGTGTGACAACATCAAACGGGTATAATGGTATATCAAAGAGTCGGAGGCGTTCTAGTTATGCCAATGATTCAAACGCGTAAACTTGACCAAACAAAGTCTAAATCCAATTCCGAAATTTCCTATGACTCATAAATGATCATAGAAGCTAATGGAACCAATAAATTTCCAATCCAAGTCTCATTCCTTTTTTGTGCCTATCTTTTCACCATAAATAGGCATATTAAATACTAAAATCGACTTAATTGTCAAACAACAACCAAACGAACTCTAAAATTAGCTCCGTCAATTACTACAGGTCACAAATAATATTACAAATCTAATGGAGTTTCTAGATCGCCAATCAGGGCACTTTTTCCCCAAATGATCAATTAACCCAAACAATTAAATACCGAGATTTCTAAAATGAATCCTTCTCCCAGAGTGAACCAAATGACATTCGCTTGACTTCAAATTTTGTACGTAAGTCAAAATAATTAATACAGAACTTCTGGAATAAACGATACGCGAAACAGAGAATCAGTTCTCAAAACAACCGACCTGATCGTTACAGATACCAAAACAACAATCTATATAATCAGTCGTTTCAAACATATATGCCTGCGCCTCACGCGCTATATTAATCAATTGTTAAATTAATCTTTTTTCCGTTTCAATGTCAAATCCAAGGAAGTTTTCTTGTTGCGTTTTCAATATTTCTATCACTGTAAGTAACTATTATTATAAGCAATCTCTTTCAAAATCATTTCACCAAATGCAAAAGCATAGCTGCAAAAGTTATTTGTAACGACCTGTTCGGCCGTTATTGCATTTTTGACCCTTTTACCCCTGTTGACTTTTCTCGAGCCTCGTTAGTCATGATTTTGACCCGTGGGGACAGGTGCACGATTCCCCAGGTCGTCGGGTGAGTTTTAGTATGGCTTTTGAAAAATTGAGCATTTAAGTGAATTTTTTTTTATTCAAAGTTGACTTTTGGGTAAACGGACATTTTTTTCGGAATTTCGTCGATTCTGAGAGGTGCGGATGGTCACTTATGACTTGGTGGGAGGTTTGGTTAGGTTCCAACGACACTTAGGGGAGTTTTAGGTTATTGGTTCGAAAGGTAGTTTTGGCCGTTGGGTGTTGACCCGGTCAATTAGACCTCTGTTGGGAAATCTGAGGCCGCATGTTAATTCATGGCGTGTTTTTGAGTGTGTTGCATATGTGGTTTGTGTCCGGGAGGCCTCGAGTCGACCCTCGATGGCCACTCTTCCTCCAGAATGGCTAGGCAACCCCACTAGGATCTATAGTGAGTACCCTTTCTCCCAAGTGGCTAGGCCAAACATAACAATATAAACCATGTCATATCAACCAAATAAAAAATCATGGCATAGAAGCCTCCAATTATGGCATGGAGGCCGAATCACAAGTCACAACGTGATAATCAAATTGTTTATTATGAATTATATTTATCATCCCATTAATAGGGTATAACAAGTCATTAATCTTTTTAGAAACCATGTTCAATCTTTAACCAAATTTCAACTCAACAAAACCCGTTCATAGGGTATAACACATTAAAGACCAATGCTTTAGAAACCAAGTTCAATCACCCCATAATAGGGGCAAATCACGTTAAAGGATTATCACTTTAGAAATCAATTCGATCATCCCATAGCAGGGCCGAACTAGTTTTAAAATCATCAATTTCATAATCAAGTTGAATCATCCCTTATAGAGGTAAATCATGTTCAAAGTTCAAAGCTTTCTAATTCGATGTCAATATCCATTGATAGGAGCAATCACGAATACACACACACACACACACACACACACACACACACACACACACACACATATATATATATATATATATATATATATATATATATATATATTATAATACATATAAGATTTAATGCGGGCTTGTCCCTCACGCACATAAACCTTGCCAAACAAACCATCTTTAAAGGTTGAAACGCATGTTCAAAAAGAGAAATACCTTAAGTCCCGCTAAAAGCTAGCAAATGTGTCCCTCCAAGTTCAACAATCGTTCTACAATGATTATTAATGATAAAGTTCAGAACTTTAACCACTTTCCAAGTGCTCCCACCTTTTCTTGAAGGATGAACTAGTGTTAATTGATGTTTGATGGATGTTATGATGATGGGAATTGATCAAGAACTTATCTTAAATGTTTTGGCGAGGCCTGAGGGTTGCTTTCTCCCAAAAGGTCATCCAAATTAAAGTGGGGAAAATTTAAAATGAAGTTTTCAACTTATAGGGTTCGAAACCAGAAAAATGGGGCCTCGCACCACCCTTGCATCACAAGGCTAACGAGGGACCTCCCCTGCGCCACCCTTGTAACAACCCGTACCTTAAAACTAGGTTATGTTCATGATTTGAGACTTAGAAGACCAGACGGGAAGTGTGGGAAATAAATTCATCTCAGTTCAAAGAATGTTCCTGTTATACAATTGGTTGTACGGACCGTATATTATTATACGACCCGTATTTTCAATTCGTGTTACACAGGTGGAAAAACTTGTCACGACCCAAGTAGATGAGTCGTGACGAGTGCCTGACCTCTATTGACCAAACACCCCTACACTTGCTGAGCTGCAATAGAAAAATAGGGTGGCCCATTTTTGTTAGAACCCGTATTTTTGTACATTGGAACAATCCGGATTAATTATGATAAGTTAAGGACAAAACTGTTACGGGATGCAAGGTCGGGATTTTTGACCTTCGATTTTATTTTGAGATATAAGTTGTGCATGAATTTGTTGGTATGGAACAATTAGGAAAATTTGGGACCAAAAGTGATAAAATTGGAAGTTGAAAATCATCCACTTTTCCATGTTGTGGCCGTGTGATGTGGAGTGGTGCCCACACAATTTTTGTGTCATCTTTTAATTGATCCAACACATTAATGTGGGCCAAGGGAAATTGTTGTCACACCCCGGTCTTACAAGGGTGTGATGGGCACCCGACCCCATATTCGGAGCCGAGCGAACCCGCTAACTCTTATTACACATATGAACTTATGAACTAGTAAGAAATGAATACATAGAGATTTTTTTTTTTTTTATAAATAGAATCTGACATCATATGAGACTCGTGACACGAAACATAATAACATATCGGCTGCTGGAGCCGTTTACACATGACAACCCAATACCCACGACTCTGTCTGCAAAGTCTCTAACTCCGAACAAAACATCATGTCACATATGCTCTGACTCGGCAGCGCTCCAGAACAAGTGGAGCCTACCAATCCCGCTGGACATCTTCTATGCTAGCTTCAGCTCGTCTGGGTTCACCTGCGCGGCATGAAACGCAGCCCCCGAAGAAGAGAGGGTCGACGAGCTATGTACCGAGCATGTAAGGCAAGAGTAGCAACATAGTAAGAGATATAAGCATGAACAATAAAGAGATATCATATCTTGAGATAAAGGAATAACCTGTACATGTGAACAATAACTGCATGGAAACATAGAATATATCATCGGATAGCAGAGTAACCTGTGCATCTGAGTGCCCCTGGGGGTGGATGCCATGCATGCTAAGCTGTCATTGAAAACCATTTCTTTCATATATCTAGAAAATAGAATATATCATATTGACGAGGCGTCGGCAGCCGATCCATTTAACCATAAATATATATATATCCCGCGTCCGGGATGATATCAAGTCAAATACGGCTACATGTACCGTGTATAACCCAGCGTCTATAGCGCTCTGCCCTTCTCCCATCTTCCCCATATACATATATATACATATATATCATACCATAGCATGCAGGAGAGCCCAAAGAAAAGCTATAACTCTATCGGAGTGACGTAAGGTCGGTAACCTCCGATTATATTATGGAATAATCATGGTCGTCATGTCTCATCTTGGAGGAACGATAATCATAAGGCGAGACTATCAACGGAGAATAAAATTAAGAGAACATAGAACATATCATATCACATCAGTTTATATCACATCATATCATCTCATATCATAGCATATCGTGTCATGGACATTTTCCCATATTTAGCATCATCTTTGTCATCATAGAATCATAGTCATTGCTTTAGTCCTGAAAACTTTCAAAACCGTACAACTTGGATTTGGAGAAAAATGAATACTTTGAAAAACATTTAGGAACTTTCATGAAGAAAATCATGCCTTGGAATCGAGGGATTAGTTAAAACAACTATTATTTAGTAGTCGGAATGATGTCCAAAAGTTTCCTTTAACTGCAATACGGAAATAAGCCAAATGGAGCCATAGGAGGAAATTAGGGAATAGTGGGCCCACCTCGAGTCAAATGAGCCGGCGTACACAATTTACATATAATACGTTTCATGACAAGACTTATGAGAGTTTTAGGGTAAACGGATCCTAGTCATGCAAGTTCTAGGTGTTTAGACAATTCTTTCAACTATTCGTAAGCATTTAATTCAATTCTACAGAATGAATAGTAGTCAAATTCAAGCTCGGATTTATGGAATTAGAGTGGTCCCCGAGACACGTATTCAAGCCTATTACATCTAAGACATGCCAAGGAAGGAAGAGTGAAGCCTTACATACCTTTTCTGCTTCTCATGCGACTCCAAACTCAAGTTCCAAATCCGCCAAAATCTACAAATTGGTCACATTTACCAAACCTTAATTAGGGGCATTTAGAAGTAAATTCTCAAAGTAACACTTGTTTACCAAAATTTCGGCAGCATTTCCCCTATAAATGCGCCATCCCCGAGATTCTAACTCGGCCCAATTCAACAACAACAACCCGAGAATGGAACTCGGCCACATTATCAACAATAGTTGCAACAACCTTTCTAACAACCTCACAACATTCAAAATGATCCAATGCCATCCGAAACCCTCAACTTCAACAAAAGTATTAGCCACACATTCCTCTTATTCTAGATTCATAAACCATATCAACAACCATGCGTTATTAACAATATTCACACAATTATATAAACCATGCTAGTGTTACATTAACCTCTTCCATAATCCACCAACAATTACAACTTCAATTCTAACCATTAACTCCACATTTTGCATCATGAAATCTATCATAACAACAACTAGAATGTCACATAGAATCAATTCACCATGACTTGCCAAACCACCTATCAATCGACCACAATAACTACATGCATATTCTCATGAATTCTTCATTCCTACCATAAAATTCACAACAACAAGAAACAAAATATCAAGTAGACTTAATTCATTCCATCTATACTATGGCAGCCCCTATTCGGCCATGCCACCATCACACTCACCTTCATGAGTTTCATTCATTTTCTACACATTACAACAACACACAAACATGTTGAATACAATTAGTTCATCAACCTAACACCTCTACATGTACACGGCCAAACACACCCACACGGCTACACTTCATGATTCTCATCCATTTTCATGCACTATGACACGTCCAAAACATCCTTAAAACATGTAAAGGAAGATTGGATCTTACCTTCTCCTTTCAATTCCTTCTCTCGGGTAGAAGTAGTTATAGAGTCATCGGATGATTCTCTTGTTCCAACAATTACTCCACGTCGACGAGAGCCTTCCAATTAGTAGGAAAACACGAAGACAATAATAATTTTTTGATCATTTCCATGGGGCTGGTTCGACACCCCCCCCCCCCCTTCTTGGCCGTTTTTCTCTTTCTTTTCTTTTCTTTCTCTTGATTTTTCTAGAATTGGAAGTGGTGGTTCATGTCTTATTTTTTCACCACTTGTATATATATATATATATAAAGGGGCACATGGCCATGCACATGGCCGACCACCCCCTTCTCTTTTCTTTCCAATTTTTTCTAGATTTTTCTTTTTCTTTCCCTCCAAGCTTCTTGAATTTTCTAAATAATAAAAGATGACTTCCATGGTTACTTGGTCATCTTTTCATCACATGCACCTTGCATCCATGTGGGCCATAGTCCACTCCAACTTGGATGGCTACAAGACTTTTTTTTCAACAAGTCATGAATAATAATTTCCAAATTCCAAATTTGCCCTTAATAATCCATACCAATAATACTATAAGCGACTTGCGCATTCAAACGAAACCGGAAAATATAACTTCGTCCTTAACTTCCCGCCATTAGCTCGAAATATTCAAATGTGCAAAATGCGAGGTATAACATCCTTCCCCCCTTTAGAACATTCGTCCTCGAATGTTCAACTAGTCCTACAGGGTCGCATAAGCACCTCGGGGGGAGCTACCTTTTTATAACTAGCGCTATCCTTCACATTATCTCTTAAGTTATTCAATATCATTCTCTCATCATCCTCGTTCTCTTCATACACGTCCATTTTCTAGTGTCCTGTCATTCGAGGTTTTTGCAAGACTTCTCACACTGCCTCAAACACCATCCTGATTCTTATACACTTATTGTTGGTTTTCCGATCTCACTTGTAGCGACTTATTTCTCCCCCCCCCCGAAGGGGTTTCATTTGTAATCCAAGCATCCATATCAAACATATTACCGTATCAATCGTCTCTCTATTCTTCTCAATCACCCTTACATTCCCCTTACCTGCTTCCCCCCTTTTTGGGGTGTACCTATACCATTATCCTTTTATACTTCGTCTCATATCCTCATTCCCAATCTCAATTTACAGTAGAATAATAATAGCTTACTTTGCAACACTTGTACCATTTACTCTTGCTGTCACTCGAACTTCGGTACCCTTACTCGATTAATGCCTTTTGTATCGTAACTTCGGTTGCTGGGATTCACATATCTACCGATACAATCATATTGGGGATATCCTACACCTTCATATATACATATATATAATTACTATTAACTAGCCCACAAAATACGTCCAAACGCTGTTCAAGCCTATCCTAATTCCCAGGACTGTGATGCACTTCCTGTCTCTTCACCAAGCAAGTGTGCCTCGTCCTACGCGTCTTCTTATGGTCTCCAACCATCCCATATGCTCTAGTTTCCCCTAGGCTACCCTAACTTCTCATTTGTCTCGTAAGTCTAAATATATCGAATTTCTCGCATACTTCCCAGGGGGTCACCCATCATAGAATTGCTCCCACCTGAGCACACTTAACCTCGAAACTTTGGTAGAATCCGGTGCCTTAATGCTAATATCATCGCGTCCACTTCCTCACATGGCCTTTACTACTCGATCTGAAGTCAATCAAAACTTTACAACTTCCGAGATATTTTCGTAATACGTCCTTCCTTCTACAATGACCGTTTTGCCCTTTTTAATTCCTGATGTTCACCTTCCGCCCGCATGTATGACTATATTTCCGTTTTATCGGCGCCCAGCTCCACGTAATAGAACAAATATATCCATCCAAAGTCTCACCTCGTTTGACTTCCGTATCATCCTCGCCTTTTTCCGCCGATATTGGGTGCCTGCGGAAATCAACGATTAATATAATGAATCTTACTTCCTATGTCTTGGCTCTATCGCACGATCTAATGATAGAAAGAAGGTCAACCATTCCTAGATGCCCCGCGACCTCACGTCTATAGATGTGGTCGGCTTCACACCCATAAACGGACTCTACCGGACACGACTTTGCGTACAACCCTTGGACCGACCTGCTCTGACACCACTTTGTCACACCCCGGTCTTACTAGGGTGTGATGGGCACCCGACCCCATATTCGGAGCCGAGCGAACCCGCTAACTCTTATTACACATATGAACTTATGAACTAGTAAGAAATGAATACATAGAGATTTTTTTTTTATAAATAGAATCTGACATCATATGAGACTCGTGACACGAAACATAATAACATATCGGCTGCTGGAGCCGTTTACACATGACAACCCAATACCCACGACTGTTCGCAAAGTCTCTAACTCCGAACAAAACATCATGGCACATATGCTCTGACTCGGCAGCGCTCCAGGACAAGTGGAGCCTACCAACCCCGCTGGACATCTTCTATGCTAGCTTTAGCTCGTCTGGGTTCACCTGCGCGGCATGAAACGCAGCCCCCGAAGAAGAGAGGTCAGTACGAGCTATGTACTGAGCATGTAAGGCAGGAGTAGCAACATAGTAAGAGATATAAGCATGAACAATAAAGAGATATCATATCTTGAGATAAAGGAATAACCTGTACATGTGAACAATAACTGCATGGAAACATAGAACATATCATCGGATAGCAGAGTAACCTGTGCATCTGAGTGCCCCTGGGGGCGGATGCCATGCATGCTAAGCTGTCATTGAAAACCATTTCTTTCATATATCTAGAAAATAGAATATATCATATTGTCGAGGCGTCGGCGAAATATCCATTTAACCATAAATATATATATATCCCGCGTCCGGATGATATCAAGTCAAATACGGCTACATGTACCGTGTATAACCCGGGCGTCTATAGCGCTCCGCTTTGTCCCATCTTCCCCATATACATATATATACATATATATCATACCATAGCATGCGGAGAGAGCCCAAAGAAAAGCTATAACTCTATCGGAGTGACGTAAGGTCGGTAACCTCTGATTATATTATGGAATAATCATGGTCGTCATGTCTCTCCTTGGAGGAACGATAATCATAAGGCGAGACTATCAACGGAGAATAACATTAAGAGAACATAGAACATATCATATCGCATCATTTTATATCACATCATATCATCTCATATCATAGCATATCGTGTCATGGACATTTTCCCATATTTAGCATCATCTTTGTCATCATAGAATCATAGTCATTGCTTTAGTCCTGAAAACTTTCAAAACCGTACAACTTGGATTTGGAGAAAAATGAATACTTTGAAAAACATTTAGGAACTTTCATGAAGAAAATCATGCCTTGGAATCGATGGATTAGTTAAAACAACTATTATTTAGTAGTCGGAATGATGTCCAAAAGTTTCCTTTAACTGCAATACGGAAATAAGCCAAATGGAGCCATAGGAGGAAATTAGGGAATAGTGGGCCCACCTCGAGTCAAATGAGGCGGCGTACACAATTTACGTATAATACGTTTCATGACAAGACTTATGAGAGTTTTAGGGTAAACGGATCCTAGTCATGCAAGTTCTAGGTGTTTAGACAATTCTTTCAACTATTCGTAAGCATTTAATTCAATTCTACTGAATGAATAGTAGTCAAATTCAAGCTCGGATTTATGGAATTAGAGTGGTCCCCGAGACACGTATTCAAGCCTATTACATCTAAGACATGCCAAGGAAGGAGAGTGAAGCCTTACATACCTTTTCCGCTTCTTACGCGACTCCAACTTCAAGTTGCAAATCCGCCAAAATCTACAATTTGGTCACATTTACCAAACCTTAATTAGGGGCATTTAGAAGTAAATTCTCAAAGTAACACTTGTTTACCAAAATTTCGGCAAGATTTCCGTAAATGCGCCATCCCCCGAGATTCTAACTCGGCCCAATTCAACAACAACAACCCGAGAATGGAACTCGGCCACATTATCAACAATAGTTGCAACAACCTTTCTAACAACCTCACAACATTCAAAATGATCCAATGCCATCCGAAACCCTCAACTTCAACAAAAGTATTAGCCACACATTCCTCTTATTCTAGATTCATAAACCATATCAACAACCATGCGTTATTAACAATATTCACACAATTATATAAACCATGCTAGTGTTACATTAACCTCTTCCATAATCCACCAACAATTACAACTTCATTGCTAACCATTAACTCCACATTTTGCATCATGAAATCTATCATAACAACAACTGGAATGTCACATAGAATCAATTCACCATGACTTGCCAAACCACCTATCATTCGACCACAATAACTACATGCATATTCTCATGAATTCTTCATTCCTACCATAAAATTCACAACAACAAGAAACAAAATATCAAGTAGACTCAATTCATTCCATCTATACTATGGCAGCCCCTATTCGGCCATGCCACCATCACACTCACCTTCATGAGTTTCATTCATTTTCTACACATTACAACAACACACAAACATGTTGAATACAATTAGTTCATCAACCTAACACCTCTACATGTACACGGCCAAACACACCCACACGGCTACACTTCATGATTCTCATCAATTTTCATGCACTATGACACGTCCAAAACATCCTTAAAACATGTAAAGGAAGATTGGATCTTACCTTCTCCTTTCAATTCCTTCTCTCGGGTAGAAGTAGCTATAGAGTCATCGGATGATTCTCTTGTTCCAACAATTACTCCACGTCGACGAGAGCCTTCCAATTAGTAGGAAAACACGAAGACAATAATAATTTTTTGATCATTTCCATGGGGTCAATTTGGTTCGACCCCCCCCCCCCCCCCTTCTTGGCCGTTTTTCTCTTTCTTTTCTTTTCTTTTCTTTTCTTTTCTTTCTCTTGATTTTTCTAGAATTGGAAGTGGTGGTTCATGTCTTATTTTTGCACCACTTGTATATATATATATATATACATAAAGGGGCACATGGCCATGCACATGGACGGCCACCCCCTTCTCTTTTCTCTCCAATTTTTTCTAGATTTTTCTTTTTCTTTCCCTCCAAGCTTCTTGAATTTTCTAAATAATAAAAGATGACTTCCATGGTTACTTGGTCATCTTTTCATCACATGCACCTTGCATCCATGTGGGCCATAGTCCACTCCAACTTGTATGGCTACAAGACTTTTTTTTCAACAAGTCATAAATAATAATTTCCAAATTCCAAATTTGACCTTAATAATCCATACCAATAATACTATAAGCGACTTGCGCATTCAAACGAAACCGGAAAATATAACTTCGTCCTTAACTTCCCGCCATTAGCTCGAAATATTCAAATGTGCAAAATGCGAGGTATAACAATAGTACACTTCATAAATTGGTAAAAGATGACCACTTGTTCACTTCATTCACATAACACTTAGAAATAAGAGAAGTTGAAGACCTCTCCATTGAAGGAGGCTCTCGGCCAGCCCAAGGAAAAAAAAAATCCCCATTTCAAGCTCTTCCAAAATTTGTTCCTTGATGTAAACCCACTATATTGAGGTCCCTAAGTAGCGTGGAGGTGTCGTTGGAACGATCAACCCATTATTTTTTTCATCTTTGGAAACCCTAAGCTATTGGGAAATTGAAGAGAAAAGGTAAGATTTGATTATGTTTTGTATGTTATAAAGGTGGTATGCTTGTTGTAGTATGTTATAATGGAGAGGAAAATCATGAAATAGGGAATGTTGGAAGTGAGTTGTGTGTGTGGTGTTTGAGCCGTGCAAATGGGTGTTTGTGGTGTTGTGTTGAAATTATGAATTAATGCCTAGTTAGTTTATTATGATCATTGTAGGGTGAAGAACGATTGAGAATCATCCATATATGTATATGTGTAGTGTTGGTCGAAATGGGTCACATTATATGACAATGAACGAATTGATATCGCTTAATGTTTTAGTCGTCGTTATGAATTCTATGTTGGAAATGAATGTTTAATGGCTCAAATTGAGGTTGTGATTGTTGACTGATTTGGAGATTTTTGTACATTTAATGTAATTTGTATATTGATGATAATAGCATTGTTAGGATGTGAATTATGGATACAAATCATGATTTGAAAATGAGGAATGGTTTAAGTGAGGCTCTCGGGTTTGGGACTGAATTAGACCAAATTGGAGAAAAATTTGGATTGTTGGAAATGTTGTATGAATTGCTTAGAATGTCTTTAAATGTTGTTGGTATGGGTTCGGGTTAGTATGTGAATGTATAAGCGTCGATCTTGACTTGAAGGTAAGCCGTTGAATCGAATTCATGAATGTTGTCGAATGAGGGAAAAGAGAGTTATTATTGTTGTATTGTCTTTCGGATTGGTTGTTGATGTTGCTAGGTTGGTTATTGTTGTTGTTGTTGATTGTTTTGACCGAGTTAAATTCTCGGGGTGGCCTATTTACAGGGGAAATGCTGCCCAAATTTCTGTAGAATTAAGGGCAAATTTGGAATTAAAGGCCTAAACATCCATATCTAATGTTTGGCACATTATGGCTTGTTTGTAGACTTTGGGCAGCCCGAATCGTAGGTTGGATTTAGCTTGAGTTTGGATCATATTGGAGAGCGTTTGAGGTATGTAAAGCAACCTTTCTTTTTGGCATGCCTTAGTTAAAGTAGGCTATGATACGAGCCTCGAGGAAACTCTATTCTCGCAATCCGAGCATGTTTATGAATCGCATTTGTTCCTTGGCATTCTTTTGTTGACATGACAAAACATTGATCCTTATGTTCTTGGAATTCATAATTTGTAAAGATTACATGAAAGCTGATTTTTTGTTTTAAAGTTTATTCTTTAGCGATTCCAAAATTTCAAACGCTCATAACTTTCTACGTAAAAGCTCGGATTGCTTTGAGATCTTCGTAGGATATTGTATGATATAGAATGAGTATGTTTTTCATAGGCGGGCCCAGTTCGGTTCTACACCCGTCTGTGGGTCCCGCGACGTTCCTTTTTGTAATTTTGACAACTTTTGAAAGAGAATGTTGTAATTATTATTTCGATTTCAAATATGACTATTTTACTTATCTTTTGGATTATGACAATGAT
>NW_026714459.1:0-43372 GCF_029784015.1 Lycium ferocissimum | reverse complement strand
TTATGATTTGGATTTGCTTTTATTTTATTTTGGGATTGGAAGTTGTTTAATATATTTATTACGGGATGAAAAAAAACTGACTTAAGTGATTTTGGATAGTATCCTTGTGGCACGATTGGTATTGTTATAATTTCACTTGGCATTGATATTATGCATTACACTCACCATCATTTACATGATACATTGATATGAGGTGTGACTTGGTACTGATGATGATAAGTGAGACAAAGGAACATCCGAGGTCATTGCCGGATTGCATATGAAAAGGATGAGTGTCCGATGCTAGAGGTCTTTGCTGGGATCATGAGAGTGGTACATGGACTTTGCGAGTCCCTCATGGGTCATGATTATCGAGGCACGGAGGTAGTCCGTCCATATCATGTGTGTACGGAGATTACATTTGGCCAGTGCATGTCATCGCATTACATATGCATTCATTACCTCATTCTTATATTTCATGGATTCTGACATTGATATTTCTATCTCTTGAGTTGTTTCTTCTGGACTATGTTGTGATTGTATTTGATCGAGTATGTACCTTGCATATAGTATCCCATGTCCCCGTGTTTTCCATGGTTTGTGGGATGAGTTGTTCTTGTTATATTATTAATGAGGTTGTAAAGTCCCCTATTATGAAAAAGGGGTACTATAAGGATTGGATGTATAACTTGAAACGCAACTGAGGATAATTAGGTTAATTCTATTTGGTTCATAGAGTTAGTTGTGTGAAATGAGGCATGCATTGTATAGTTAATGGATTGAGGATTAGAAGTGTATAGTTAGGCCGGAACATTGAATCATGTGTGAATATACCTATCGTGATAGACCCCTTCCCTTTTACTGATTATGCTAATTACTTGAGTTGTTGCCTGTCATTCTTATATGCTGATTTGTATTGTTGTTATGTTCTCCTAAATGTTATCAGCCTATGATTCTTACCAGTACAAGTGTTGTACTGATGCTACTCTTGCTACATCCCATTCAGGGTGTAGAGTTGTTACAGGTTGTGTTTGTGGACTTGTTAGATCTTTCGGTGTCAATTCCAAAAGCATATCTTAGTTTCATTCTAAAAATAGAGGTTGTATTTTGTTGTAATGTATTTAGACAAGTTGTAAATCTTAGAAGCTCTTGTACTACTCTGGACCCGATTTTGGGAAAATGGTTAATGTATGAGTACCCCTTTTGTTCATTTCTTGTTTTACATGACGTCAGAATTACTAAGTGTTGTATTATTATTTCATTTATATAAATTGAGTTGTGTTTTGAGAAAAAGGGTTCGCCTACTATGTAGAATTGGGTAGGTGCCCGCACGATCCCCGATTTGGGTCGTGACAAAGTTTCACACTCAAACAGGATTATGAATATGTAAGGCAGTCATACTTTAATACTTAAATAGACAAAAAAAACATGGTCAATTAAGCAAATAGATGAGACATGACGTAGGGTTAAGAACTACTTGGAAGGAACCATTTCAATGCAGCAGCATTATGTGTACTTAAACCATGTGCACAAAATCTTATATGGAAAATAGAGTTCAACTATGGAAAACTTATAGCATTAAGATCATTTTCAGTTCTTAGAAAATCTTTGTATCACTTTTGGGATTTTTATACAAACATGCAAGCAACAGGTTCAATTTTTCAACATAAAAGGAGGTACATGATCAAACAGAGACTTTAAAATCCATATACACACACCAACACTAGCAGGAGGGGAGGAAATATGTATAAGAGGGTATAACTGGTTAGCTCAAGTCTATTTTGACATGTAGAGATCCCAATGATTTGGTGAAACTCATACCTAGTTCTTATTTGGACTATGACAGGTTAATGGATCAACAAAGGACGAAACTCATGCATTAGGGTAAATCAGATGTCAAGTAGATTTTAAAGCATATTGCTGATAGGGTTAAATCTGTAGTATACTCATGCACTAAAGATTTCAAGATTAGGCCTCTTAAGAGTCAAGTACCTACATACTTATCTAAACATCAATTTGAAGCTGAGTATTCAACAATAAGGACATGATACTAACCATCTAAAAGCTAAGATAAACCATCAATAACAGACAAATGATTAATACTAAAGTAAAATATAGTTAGGCTATCATTGATGATACTAGGCAGTAAAGGAGTAGTTTGCTAGTGCAAATGATTCTACTTAAGCATACATGAATGATTAGGTATATGCATAGTTAATGACGGTATTACTAACACTGAGTAAGTAAACATGAAGTTTCCATTAAACATGCTTAGAAACCCATCAAGTATAACAATATTGACTAACACTAGCATTAAACTATAAACAATTTAAACCAAAACAATCACCTAATGATTATTAACTAACACACAACATACATTTATGTTAAATCGAACCTAAAGCAGACTATTAAGACTAACCGACAGGTTAATCTTACAAATTAAACACACACGAACACATGTAAGCATGAAAACACTAAACACCAACATATCAAAACTAAAATACATAACTAAAATAAAGAAAGGAAGAGCATTTACCTTTCTTATATGCAGTCTTTGTAGAGATTTGGAGTTGAGATCCTTGCTCCTCCTAGAAACTCAAGCGACAAACAAGAAATCAAAATTTTTAAACTAGAAAAAATTAGTAAATTAAAGGTTCCAGCAAACTTTCTAGATCCGTAGGTATACTAAGTGTATTTTTGCTCTGAATTTATGAGACTTGTGTGTGTGTAAAGTGAAAGGTTGGGATTCTTTATATAGAACCCCAAAACCCCTAATTCTAGTTCCCAAACCGATGTGGGACTTGTGAATTTGCAAAAGGATTCTCTTGAATCTGTGTATATCAACAACCAATGAAAATCGTGAATTCAAAATAGAATGAGACAAATTTCATTAAGAGTTTTGTCGTTGAGAGCAAAAAAAGTAAAAAGGAAAGAGGATCGGGGTTTTTACCTTCTTGGTGGTTCTGTGGTGGAAACAGGAGAGAGAGGGTACGAGCAACTAATGCGCTTACCCAAAATAGCGTGGCATTGACTGAAATCACAGTCCTTGCTTGAAATTTTGCTGTTTCCGGCAAACCAGACATAGAGAGAGAAATGCAATGAGGGGCGGCTGGGGTTTCATACCTTTCCCTACCAAAAATATCAAATGATGTCTTTGATCTGTGGATTCATGCTTATACACGTGATTGGGACGGGTCAGTCTATCTTGTACTGAGCCTGGCCGAAAATAAAAGGGGAAATGGTTTGGGCCCCAACACACACACACACATATATACATAGTATACATGTATATACACGTATATTCGTGTATATCCATGCATGCATTTGTGTGTGTGCCAATTTTAACAAATAGCCAAATTTTAAAACATGACAATGAATTAAACATTTTGACTATAGCAAAATTAAAAGCGAAAACTAATTAATTCTCTACAAATATGGCCGAATGTGTAAAATGACTAATTATTGCAATTATAACTACTTGATCTCTAATCATGCAATTGGATATTTCCAATATAGCCACAAGTAACACATAGCAATTAATTGGCTATTTCAATTACAACCATAACCAATACACGAAAATTAGAAAAATGTAAATTGATTATCTTATTTAATTAACCAATTTCTTGAATTAACAGAGTAAAATACTTGTCAACTGATATTTAATCATTTAAACAATTAGTTGAATAATTGTTTTGAACTATTTTGAGTTAATTTTGACAAATACTTTAGTATTGATGCAAAAACAATGTTAAACTACTTTAAATGACTTACAATATATATATTTGAAATTATTTTGCCAAATGAAATGGCAAACTATTATCAAAAACAAATTTGTAAAAATTATTTTTGTTTATAAAATACATATTTCACTCCGTTTGAGATCCAAGAACTCTGAGTAATTAAATAAAATTATTGGATGTCAAAAATTAGGTATCAACATGGACCCCTTTATTAACCTGACAATGGTCCCAAGTAGCTCAGCTCTTTCACTGCTCATGTTCCAACACTCCTCACTTAACTTTACTACCGGTGTCAGTAGCTTGTCTCTAGGAATATCATCAATCCTTCTAAGATCAAGAGTACCTTCTTAGATATCTTTCTCAAAGCAAGAGTGTGAATCTTCAATGGCTATAAGAGCCTTGAATTTTCTTCCACCAATTCTTTCTTGGACCTTGATCTTGATGTTGCTGTCATGTGCTTCTTTCCATTTGCTCTCCATGTTGAACAATTCTTGTATTTGGAGCTTGATTTTCCATAGGCTAAATACCCTTTGTGTTAATCATTATGAGTAAGGACTTCTACTTTTAATTCCCCCATGTCGTTGTCTAATTCGTCAGATATGGCCCTTAGTTTTGAACGATTTTCTTTCACCTCGTATGTTAGTATAGATCCACGATCAGCGTAGTACTCGTGTCATAGGCTTCTCTCATGGCCAGGACTTTTAGCTTTCAAGAAGGAAAAAGGATCCTTAGGATTTTTTCGACTAAATCTTTGTTTGAGAAGATCTTGCCAAGTGCGGTGAGATTTTTGACAATGTTGGCAACTTTGTCAAACATATCTCTGATTGATTCCCTCCTTTCCACGGAAAATAGTTTGTATCTTCTCATAAGCGCATTCTCTGATCTGCTTGTCTTTAGTCATATCCTTGTGAATTTGAGCAAGCAGATCCCAGATTTCTTTGGCACTCGAGCATCCTAAGACTCTATAGAACTGATCATTTCCTATGCCGCAATGTAGAATGTTTATTGCTCTATTATTTAGCTCCATTATTGCATCATATTCAGTCATAATTCCTCCTTAGTCTTGTGACCTCTAGTTCCATCATGCATGATCTTTATGGGAATCAATGGTCTGTTCATAGTAATTAACCACAACCTATAGTCCAGAACCTTTAGATAGGTATGCATCTGATTCTTCCATGTGACATAGTGCTCGCCATTAAACAAAGAAGACCTGGGGATTGATTCCCTACTGTTTTGTCGTATAGGTTGTGCATCCATTTTGATTTACTCTCAAGGTGTTAGCCTCTATAGAGAGAATCTCACTCTGATACCACTTGTTAAATTGCATGACCTACTTCCTATCGTATGGGTAACCAATTTTCGTCTAAGAATGGAACACGTTATTGTACCTGTTCTATGCTAGTGTCTTTGCAGAATAATAAACTACAGGTAAGTAAAAAACACACGATATTTACGTGGAAACTACCCGGCTCAAAAGGTGATAAAAACCACGACCCACAGACACATAAGATTTTCCCAACTTCACTACCACAATGAGCCAACTGCAAGTTATAATTACAACCTCTATAATCTAACTCCTAGCTCAACCTTGCTACCCGGCCTCTGACTAACAAGCTATCTTCAAGCTAGACTCTAACTTGAAGTTAGAACACTTGTATCTATTTTTATGCTTCTTAATAAGAGGATGAAGATACACTTGATAACACAAACCTAATATAACATTCTAGACCTAAGAACTGGAAAACATTATTCAGTAGAACAACTCCTTCAATTTGTCTTCTTGCACTTGGAACGCAACCTCGGATTCTTGAATATTCTTGGATATAACTTCTTCGCTCAATATTCCGAATTCTATCTTTGTGAGCGCTGTTGATACCTGATTTTTGACCTCCAATAATTTTATTTAACTACCCGGAGTTCCTGGATCTCAAATAGAGTGAAATATGTTTTTTTTAAGTCAAATTATTTTACAAAAGTGTTTCGATAATATTTTGCCATTTCATTTGGCAAAATAAATTCCAAATATATATTGTAAATCATTTAAAAAATAATTTACATATTTTTACTATTAATATGAAGCCTTTGTCAAGTTTAATCAGAAAATAATTTAAAACAATTATCTAGTTAATTGTTAAAATTATTGAAGGTTTAATTAGCAAATATTTTACTCCATTTAATTTAAGAAATTTGTTTAATTAAATAAATAATCATGCTACCTCTCAATTTTAATTCCTGCATAACCAATTTGCATTTGCAATTCCATAAATTAATCACAATTAATCAATTGTTTAATTATGGTTATTGCTAATTACGGCTATAATTGAAATAATCGATTATTAGCTAATTGTGGTCTTAATTGAAACAATCAATTTCATGATTTAAAATCAATTAGGGCTATATTTTTAATTGAAAAGCCCTCCCATACACTTACCCAGGTCATTTAGTTTAATTGATTAGTAAAATAATTTTTTAATTTGGCCATGATCGAAATGTCCAATAACACTCTTAATCTTTGTGATGGATTAAAATTTGCACCTTTTACCTTTAGCTACACATATGTATTTACACGGATATACATGAATATACATTTGTATACATGTATATCACATGTATATACATATACATAAGGAGGCCTGTTCTTTTTTATTTATTTTATTAACTAGACCGAGCCAAGTCCATTAAAAGACTAGACCCGTCCCACGGCGGCTTTAAAAGGGACCAAACAGACCGTTAAGGTCTCATTTGGTAAAGAGGCGAGAGTTTCTTTGTGAAACCCTAGCATCGCCCCCTTCCCCTTTCGCTCTCTACGTCAGCTACGCCTGAAATGGCAAAGAATCAGAGAGGACAGGCTTTTATCAGTCCTTGCAAGGCCAAGATGGGCAAAGCAATTAATGCTCTGTTCCAAATTCGCCATAATTCCACCAAACACAACCCAAATACGGTAAAGCCCTAAAATCTCTCTTACTTTTTGATTTTCTACGGGTAACAGGGTACAAATCCATTAATGAGATTTGTCTTAACCTTCCTCAACTCTCAATTCTCATTGATTCATGAGGAACTGAACGGATCAATTGAATTTGAGTTGAATCAGACCCTCTGTATGTTTATTTGCTTTAATCTTAGCCATTGATGTTGAATCGAAAGGGCAATTCCCACGATTTTCAAAAAGTCCCACATCAAAATTGGTTAGGGTTTTCAAATTTTTGGGGTTCTACATAAAGAACCCCAATTCTTCACATTACAAGGACACGGAGAGACGGAATATCACATATATTCAAAAACTCGAATTACCTAGGGTTTTAGCACATTTTGCTGAGATCTTTAATTATTCGAGTAAGTTAAAATTTTAAAATGTTTTTTCGTTGTTTGTTGCTGAGCTTTGGGTTTGTGTCACGACCTATTTTGCCTAAGCCATGCGGGCACTTACTTTCCCACCTCGGTAAGCGAACCCTCAACCCAACAATGAATAAATATATGAAAGAATGAAATTAAGAAACGGAATAGAATAAATACGTAAGTCTCATAATATATATATATATATATATATATATATATATATATATATATATATAGTAGAACAATTAGGATTGATAATAACACCCCCAGGGTCTAGTCTGAATAACACAAGAGCATCTAAAAGGGAAATAATACAAATCTGGAATACTAATATATAAAGTATCTATGTCTCTGAATAGAATAAGACATAAAGATAGAAAAGTCTTCAAGGCAGCTAGCAGACAGCCAAGCTCGCCCTGGAAACTCGAAGAGAAAGCTGAAGCGACTATCAGTCACACGTCACGGAAGTGGATCCAACCTGATACTCTGCATTCATAAAAGAATGCAGCAAGTGCAGGTCAATACAATCAACAGTACTGGTAGGCATCATCAGCCGACTAAGCATAGCTAACACAACTCAGATAATAAAGCAGATAAGCAGATAAACCAATAAGTATAAGTCAATGTAATTAAATCTAAGTATCCGTCATCGCCTATGTAAAGCATCTAATTCCAAATGTGCTAAGTGTGAATATATCCAATCCAAATCCAACATCACAAGTACAACACCAAACATCTAAAAATCAAGTCCTAATGCAATGCCATGCAGTAATGTATGAATGCAATGCAATGTCATGTAAATGTTGTATACACATGTACTCCGGATGGAAATATTGACGTCTCAGTAGCACAACCTAGTGTGACTCACGAAGTCTAAGTGCCACCCATCCTGGATCTTTGCCCAACAGACCGACAGGACCCCAGATCTTTGCCCACGGGGGTTTCTCACCGGCACTACTATGGGGGACCCGCGGAGTCCATGCACTCACTCAATCAACGATTCCAGAACTAACATCAGACATCGGCCATAATCAACGATTTCAAAATTAATCATCGGACATCGGCCATCTCACGTCACTCAAGTAAAAGAGTTTTATCAATTATCATCAGTATCTCAATAGTGTATCATGACAATGAGAGTGCGTGCAATGCATGTATCAACATCAATAATCATGCCCAATGTCACAAGTACCAACAATGGGTACGCCAACAATATATCCGAAATCATAAATACAAATAGTGGGTATGCCGATAATATAATTAAATCACAACTACTAACTGTTACACCTCGGAGATTTCGGATTATTGCGTTGTGAGTAGACTAACACGAGCTTGGCGTGAACATGAAGTCCTTATGAGACTAAGGGGAGAATTTGATAACTTTAAAGTGTGCACCATAAGATTTTGAAGCAATATGAATAAGTGAAACTAAGTTCATTGAAGAAAATTGGAATGCAAGTCATGTTTGGAAAGGTTTTCCCAATGATTGAGCTAATATTTATTTAGAAATGTCTTAGGGAGGGGCTATGAGGCCTCTTAGATGGTTAATAAAGTATTATATAAGTGTCAATAAGGTTCCATAAGGATTAGAGGTTGAATGAATCAACAAGAGAAAGTTCAAAAATTCTTTGGGTTGTACGACCACTTACACGGACCGTATAATTTATATGGCCCATATAAATGGTCCGTATAACCATTCCAGAGAGGGTTAAATCCATGATGGGATTATAGGGTCCATTTATACGGACTGTATAAGTTATACGGACTGTATATGTGGCCGTATAATCGATCGGGTCAGTTTTTTTTCTTTTTTATATATGGACGACCGTTGTCGTATTTTCCATTTCCCACTTCTCCCAAACTCTTAAAAGCCGAACCTTCTCCAAAGCAAATTCCACTCAAACCCAAGAGAAATAAAAGATCAAATAGAAAGAATCAAGATATCCATATGTTGGGAGACTTACTAGGGTTAGTAGACTTCAAGAATTCCTTTGGTATTGAAGCTAGGGATTTAATACAAGTTGGTAACTTGATCCAAAGCTCATTCCTAGGTCATAAAATATTCCTCAAGCTTTGGCGGTGAACGTTAAGTAGTTAAGACGACATAAAGGTATGTGAGGCTAACCCTTCTTTCTTAAGGCATAATCCATTGATGTATACCTTCATGTGAAATCCATAGTATCTTCCATGATGATTTCATTCCTAGAATCACTAAAGCTCATGATTCTTGATATTCAAACGATACCATCGATCTCATCCTATGATAGTTGATCCTTTAAGGAAGGATATAATGAAAGCGGTGATGATGATGATGTTAAGGATACGTATGTACTTCTAAGTTTGTATATATATATGTGTGTATATATATATATATATACACACACCAAAGTATGACTATTAGGAACACTGAGCTTATATGGCCGGCTATGATCGCGTGCACACCACTACAGTTGGGTACGGATAAAACTGAGCCTTGATAGGGCCAGGTATGTAAGACACCGAACCTCTTTGGTTGGGTATGATACTACTACATATATATAAGGGTATGTAATCGAAGGTTCCCATTAGAAAAAGGGTAAGTGAACATGATAAACGTCGCAAGCGGTATAAATGGCTCTATAATCCCATGACTTTTCTTTCTTATGTTATCGTTCAAGCTTTTATTATGTTATTGACTATGCCTTCGATACTCAATACATTATCCGTACTGATGTCCTTTTATTTGTGGACGCTACATCATGCCCGCAGGTGGACAGGGAGATAGACTTGATCCTTAGGATGCTTGTTCAGAGATTGCTTAGAGGAGGTCCACTTGATTCGGAGCTGCAACTGTTGGTACTATTTTTTTTTTTTATATATGGGCATGGCGGGTCCCTGTCCCGTCTATATGATGTTACACACTCTTTCTAGAGGCTCGTAGACAGTTTGTAGCCTTGTCGGCTCATATTTTGTACATCATTTTGTCAGCCTCGTCGGCTTGTGTATATGCATATGGGCATGTTTGTTGATGTTGCTATAAAAGTGCTTTAGCCCCGTGGAAATGGTATTACTGATGCATAGAGATTTTTAGCAGGCTATGTGGCTCACTTAAATATAATTGTAAAAGTATGATGAGGGGTGCCCGGTGGGTTAGCTCCGAGTGCCCATCATCGCCCTCTGGTTGGGTCGTAACAAAAGTGATATCCGTGCAGTTTTGTCCTAGGGTGTGTCTATAAGCCGTGTCCGGTAGATTCTTATTTATGGGTGTGTTGCGCGCCACACTTATTAACAGGAGGCTGCGGGCATTTAGGAATGAATGACCTTCTTTCTTCATAGATCGTGCGATAGAGCTACGATATAAGAATTTCTCTTTTCTTAACCGTGTGCTATGTATTTCAGAAATGCCTGTAAAGAGGAAAGCTACAGCAGCCCAAAAGGGCAAGACAGTGACAGAAAGGCGGGCTGAAAGAGCACCGCCAACGAATATAGAGGAGGGTGAGTCCCAGAATGCGGTTCAATCTCAGTCCTCTCACTCATTGCCTATTTCTAAGGAATATGAGGGAGTCTCAGCCCCAGCTCCAGCACCCCCAGCTCCTCCACTAGAGGTTTCGGGCTAAGAGATAAAAGAGGTCATTCAACTGTTGACTTAATTGGCTACCATACAGGCCCAGCTGCAGGGTATAGGTGATGGTCATAGGGCGGTTAGTGCAAGAGCCCGTGATTTATTAGCGGCAATATACATCAAAACCCCCCGAACTATACCCGAAAAGTCGATATCACACTTAAACTATACGAACGACCTATTACACACCTAATATATAAAAAAGTGATATTTTTTACTGCCTGAGAGCTGATGTGGCACAATATTTTTTTTTTTAAAAAAAAGAGGCGCATTTTAATTATATATTATTGATTTTTCCTATTTTTTAATTGTGAAATTCAATTTTTTTTAAACCCCCACCACACCCCTCATTTTCCCCACCCACCCCCATCTCCACCACCATACCACCAACCCCAAAGTAAGGCGCTTCATGCAATTCTTCATTGTTGCCCATTGAAGGGCCGTCCGTGCAATTTCTTCACTGCCCGTTGAAGGGCCGTCCGTGCAATTTCTTCATCCCCACCCCTCACACCCCTACCACCAGCCCACCGGAAAAATCCCCACACCCACCACCACCCATTTGCAATTCACATTCACTCATTCCATGTAAATTTACTTGAATTAAATCCCTGTCCTACCAAATATGTGCTCTCTTTCAACGACAAAAGCAACTAAATTCCAAGCTAGTTAGCGATAATGATATAAAATCTCAAACACCATTTGCACGGTTGCACTCTATTTAGATCCATTTTATGCCAATTTGTGAGGGTTTTCGGTGGTAGTGATGGTTTTAGTGGTTTTTTGTGGTGAATTTTCCGGGGTTGACAAATGGAAACGGGTGATGGGATGAACAATAGTGTTGGGTTTTTGGTGGTTAAGGTGGAGATGGTGAAGTATGGGTATGTCCAATATCGAAGAAGATGGGTCGGACGGGATGGCTTAAAGCGTGGTTGAGACGGGTTGGTTTTGGGGTGAAGGAGATGGTGGTTTGTTGGTCGGGGTTAATTGGCGATGGTAGTGGTGAACATTTGGGGTTGGTGCGCAGGTGGTGTGACTGAGATTAGTGGGTGAAGGTGATGAAAAAATGAAGAAGAAAGGGAGGGTGGGATATGGGAAGGAAAAAATATAAAATTAAAATTAAAATTAAAAATTGACGTGGCACTGACGTGGACTGATGTGGCACTGACGTGGACTGATGTGGCATTGATGTGGGGAGAGAGTGTGTACACTCTCCCCTAGTGCAACTGGTCATACAACTCTCAGGGAGTAAAAAATATCACTTTTTCATATATTAGGTGTGTAATAGGTCGTTCGTATAGTTTAGGTGTGATATCGACTTTTCGGGTATAGTTCGGGGGGGGGGGGGGTTTGATGTATATTGCCATTTATTAGCTTAAACCCTCTTGAGTTCTTCAGGTCAAAATCAGATGAGTACCCTCAAAACTTTATTGATGGAATGTTGAGGACACTTCGGCTAATGCATGCTTCAGAAGTTGAATCGGTAGAGTTAGCATCATATAGATTACGGGATGTTGTGGTTCTTTGGTATGGTTTGGTTGTCTTCTAGGGGAGTCAATGCACCTCCCCCAGTATGGCCAGAGTTTGTTGATGCTTTCCTTCCATATTAATTGCCCCCAGAATTTTGGCGGGCTACAGCTGACAAGTTCTTGAATCTTAGGCAAGGAAGTATGAGTTCCTTAGAGTATAGTCTCCGCTTCAATTCTTTGGCTAGGTATGCTCCGTCCATTGTAGCGGATATGAGTGATCAAGTGCACCAATTTGTGAGTGGCTTAGGTTCACATTTGATGGATAAGTGCTTGACTGCATCCCTTCAGAACAATATGGATATTTCTCGCATTCAAACCCATGCCAAGAATTTGGAGAAAAGCCAACAACCACAAAGAGGCGAGCGTGAACTTGACAGAGGTTATAACAAGAGGGATAGATCTTTGGGTCCGACTAGTGAGTTTAGAGGAGGGCAACGACAGTAGTTTTCTAGGCATTCAGGCCATTCTATGACTAGCGTGCCTTCACGGTTTACGAGCCAGAGATTTAATAGATACTCACTCTGAACTGAGTCAGAGTTTTAAAGCTTGAGGTTCTCATTACAGAGGCGACTCGGGTCAGGTGAGGCAACCCATGCCACGATGTTTCCAGTACGGGAAGTTACATTGTGGCCAGTGCCGATTGGGTTCAGATGTTTGCTATGCATGTGGTCGGCCATGCCATGTCATGCGTGACTGCGCCTCGATTGTTGGTAGGGGTAGGATCCAGCCTTCGGGGTCGGCAGCCGAGTCTTTATCATCCTTATGCCCTCTGGAGCAAGGTTCACAGGCGTCGTTCAGCCGCGGTAGAGGTAAAAGAGGAGCTCCCAGTTCTAGTGGTCCTCAGCACCGTATCTATGCTTTGGCTGGATGGCAGGATCTTGTGTCCTCCCCTGATGTTGTTACAGGTATATTATTGCTATTTTCTCTTAATGTATATGCATTGATAGATCTGGGCTTCACATTGTCATATGTTACTCCATATATTGAGGGTCGATTTGAGGTTAAATCAGAGTTAATCAAACCTTTCGAGGTATCCACACCCATTGGTGAGCCGGTAATAGCTAGTCGAGCATATAGAAATTGTGTAGTTGTGACTTGTGATCATCGTACAATGGCTGATTCATGAGTTGAAAATGGTGGACTTTGATGTTATTATAAGCATGGATTGGTTAGCTTCTTGCTATGCTAATGTCGATTGAAGAACAAAATGGTTCGACTCGCTTTTCGAGAACCGCTTTGGAATAGAAAGGAAATACAACGTCTCCGAGAGGTAGGTTTATTTCCTATCTCAAGGCTAGGAAAATGATTGCTAAAGGCTGTATTTATCATTTAGTCCGAGTTCAAGATATAGAAGCCGAATTGCCAACTCTAAGTCTCTCCCATGGTGAATGAGTTTCTGGATGTCCCGGATGAGCTTCCAGGCCTCTCTCCAGAGCGGGAGATTGATTTTGCTATCGATGTGCTACCAGATACTAAACCCCTATCTATTCCTCCTTATAAAATGGCTCCCGCAGAATTGAAAGAGTTGAAGAAGCAATAGAAGGACTTGCTTGAGAAAGGCTTTATTAGGCCTAGTTCTTCCCCGTGGGGAGCGCCCGTGTTATTTGTGAAGAAGAAAGATAGCTTCTTGCGAATGTGCATTGATTACAGGCAACTGAATAAGGTGACGATCAAGAATAAATATCTGCTCCAAGGGATTGATGATTTATTTGATCAATTACAAGGTGCCAAATGGTTTTCAAAGATAGACTTGAGATCCGGGTATCATCAGGTGAGAGTTAGAGAGGAAGATATTCCCAAGACAACCTTTACAACAAGATATGGTCATTTTGAATTTCGGGTAATGTCATTTGGGCTAACTAATGCACCGGCGGTATTCATGGATTTGATGAACAATGTGTTCAGGCCTTTCTTAGATTTATTTGTGATTGTGTTCATTGATAATATCCTGGTATATTTTCGATCCGAGGTAGATCATGCAAACCATTTACATACTGTCCTTAGAGCTCTCCGAACTCAAGAGCTATTTTCAAAATTTTCAAAGTGTGAATTTTAGTTAAATTCGGTGACCTTTTTGGGGCATCAGCCGATCGTATTCGAGTGGATACCCAGAAGATTGAGGTTGTGAAGACTTGGCCAAGGCCTACAACACCTCTGGAGGTTCGCAGTTATCTGGGTTTCGCAGGTTATTACAGAACGTTTGTAGAGGGTTTTTCTTCTATCTCTGCTCCACTAACTAAGCTCACTCAGAATGCAGCTAAATTTCAATGGACGGATGCTTGTGAGCACAGTTTCTAGGAGTTGAAGAATAGACTAACTTCTGTCCCAGTCCTGACACTTCCAGAAGGATCGGAAGGCTATGTTTTCTATTGTGATGCTTCGGGTGTTGGGTTAGGTTGTGTGTTGATGCAGCATGGTAAGGTAATTGCTTATGCTTCAAGGAAGTTGCGAAAACATGAGAAAAATTATCCAACCCATGATCTTGAGTTAGCTGCGGTGATTCATGCCCTGAATATGTGGAGACATTATTTGTACGGTTTCCATGTGGATATCTATACTGATCACAAGAGCCTTCAGTATATTTTCAAGTAGAAAGAATTGAATTTATGGCAGAGGCGATGGTTAGAGTTATTAAAAGATTATGATGTTAACATTGTATATCATCCCGAGAAGGCGAACGTTGTGGCTGATGCTCTTAGCCATAGATCTATGGGTAGTTTAGGTAATGTTCAGCTAGAGAAAAGAGAGTTAGCCTGTGAGCTCTAGCAGTTAGCTAGCCCAGGAGTCCGAGTAATGGACTCAGGCCATATTGGAGCTACAATTCAGAATTCAGCTATCTCGTCACTAGTAGTTGAGGTGAAAGAGCACCAATACGAGGATCCTATACTAGTTCACTATAGAAACACACTTTCTCGGAGGAAGAAGTCTTTCTTTGAGATTTCTGGAGATGATGTTCTCCCATATTGAGGCAGGTTGCGTGTTCCTGATGTTGCAGGGTTACGTCATCAAATTTTGAAAGAAGCCCATTATTCCCGTTATTCTGTTCACCCCGGAGCAACGAAAATGTATCATGACCTTAAATCCATATATTGGTGGAATGAAATGAAGAGAGACATAGCGGAATTCGTGGCCTAATGTCCTAATTGTCAGCAAGTGAAGATTACGCATCAAAAGTCAGGTGGATTGTTACAAGCTATGGAAATTTCAACCTGGAAATGGGAAGTGATTAATATGAATTTCATTGCAGGCTTACCTCATTCTAGGCATAAATATGATTCTATATGGGTAATTGTGGATAGACTTATGAAGTCAGCTCATTTCCTACCACTCAGAACTACATATGTAGCTGAAGATTATGCAAGGCTTTATGTTAAAGAGATAGTGTGACTGCATGGTGTTCCAGTATCTATTATTTCCGATAGGGGGACACAGTTTACCGCAAATTTTTGGAAGTCTTTTCAAAAAGGTTTGGGGACTCAAGTGAGTATTAGTACAGCATTTCATCTACAGACTGATGGGCAAGCTGAGCGTACCATCCAAACTGCGAGGATATGCTACGGGCATGTGTATTGGATTTTTGAGGTAGTTGGGATGATTACTTACCGCTTATTGAATTTGCTTATAACAACAACTATCATTCTACCATCCAAATGGCCCCGTATAAGGCTTTGTATGGGTGCAAGTGCAGATCGCCAATTGGGTGGTTTGAAGTAGGGGAGACTAAATTGATAGGGCCATACATGGTCTAGCAAGCTATAGAGAAAGTCAAGCTTATACAGGATTGATTATTAACAGGTCAGAGTCGTCAGACATCCTATGCAGATAATCGTCAACGAAATTTAGAGTTTCAAGTGAAAGATTGGGTATATTTGAAGGTATGGCCAATGAAGGGCGTCATGAGATTTGACAAAAAGGGCAAGCTTAGTCCTCGATATATTGGGCCTTATGAGATTGTACGCAAGGTAGGCCAAGTGGCTTATGAATTAGATCTACCTTCGGATTTAGAGTCAGTCCACCCGGTTTTCCATGTATCGATGCTTCATAAGTGCATTGGAGATCCTTCTAGAATTGTACCGGTAGATGATGTTCAAGTCACTGAGCAATTATCCTACGAAGAAGTTCCCATTGCCATTCTAGATAGGCAAGTACAGAGACTCAGAACCAAGGATGTAGCTTCATTTAAACTCTGATGGAGAAATAATAATAGAGAGGAAATGACCTGGGAAGCGAAAGAAGACATAACGTTCAGTTACCCACATTTATTTCCACCTCTAGAGGAGACTCACGCAGAGACGCCATTGTCCTCATGTATGTAATGCTTTCCTTGATGCTTTCTTGGTCGTGTGTGGCCATGGTTGTTGATGTTGCTGTTGTAGCCCTGTGAGGTGATATATTTTGGGTTGTTGTGATAGGGTGGATGTGCCATATTACAGGGGAAACTCTAGCTAAATTTTTGTAGAATCCCTAAGAGTCTAACATTCGAGGACGAATGTTCCTAAGGGAGGGAGAATGTTACACCTCAGAGATTTTGGATTGTTGCATTTTGGGTAGAATAACACGACCTTGGCGTGAACATGAAGTCCTTATGAGACTAAGGGGCGAATTTTATAACATTAAAGTGCGCACCATAAGATTTTGAAGCCATATGAATAAGTGAAACTAAGTTCGTTGAAGAAAAGTGGAATGCAAGTCATATTTGGAAAGGTTTTCCCAATGATTGAGCTAATACTTATTTAGTCATGTCTTAAAGAGAAGCTATGAGGCCTCTTAGATGGTTAATGAAGTGTTATATAAGTGTCAATAAGGTTCCATAAGGATTGGAGGTTGAATGAATCAACAAGAGAAAGTTCGGAAATTCTTTGGGTTGTAAGACCATTTATACGGACCGTATAATTTATACGGCCCACAAAAATGGTCCGTATAACCATTCCAGAGAGGGGTAAATCCATGGTGGGATTATAGGGTCCATTTATACGGACCGTATAAGTTAAACAGACCGTATATGTGGCCGTATAATCGGCCGGGTCAATTTTTTTTCTTTTTTATATATGGACGACCCTTGTCTTATTTTTCATTTCCCACTTCTCCCAAAGTCTTAAAATCTCTACAACCTTCTCCCAAGCATATTCCATTCAAACCCAAGAGAAATCAAAGATCAAATAGCAAGAATCAAGATATCCATGTGTTGGGAGACTCACTAGGGTTAGTAGACTTCAAGAATTCCTTTGGTATTAAAGCTAGGGTTTTCATACAAGTTGGTAACTTGATCCAAAGCTCATTCCCAGGTGATAAAAGATTCCTCAAGCTTTGGCGATGAACGTTAAGTAGTTAAGACGACATAAAGGTGTGTGAGGCTAACTCTTCTTTCTTAAGGTATGATCCCATTGATGTATACCTTCATGTGAAATCCATAGTATCTTCCATGATGATTTCATTCCTAGAATCACTAAAGCTCATGATTCTTGATATTCTCACGATACCATCGGTCTCATCATATGATAGTTGATCCTCTAAGGAAGGATATAATGAAAGCGATGATGATGATGATGATTTTGAGGATATGTATATACTCCTATGTGTATATATATACCAAAGTATGACTATTAAGAACACCGAGGTTCTATGGCCGGCTATGATATTTATCGCGCACGCACCACTGCAGTTGGGTAAGGATAAAACTGAGCCTTGGTAGGGCCAAGTATGTATAACACCGAACCTTTTCATGGTTAGGTATGTAAGACACCGAACCTCTATGGTCGGGTATGATACTACTATATATATAAGTGTATGTAATGGAAGGTTCCCATTAGAAAAAGGGTAAGCGAACATGATGAACGTCGCTAGCGGTATAAATGGCTCTACCATCCCATGACTTTTCTTTCTTATGTTATCATTCATGCTTCTATTATGTTATTTATTATGCCTTAGATACTCAGTACATTATCCGTACTGACGTCCTTTTGTTTATGGACGCTACATCATGCCCGCAGGTGGACAGGGAGATAGACTTGATCCTTAGGCTGCTTGTTCAGAGACTGCTTAGAGGAGGTCCACTTGATTCGGAGCTGCAGCTGTTGGTACTATTCTTTTTTTTATATATGGGCATGGCGGGGCCCTGTCCCATCTATATGATGTTACACACTCTTTCTAGAGGCTCGTAGACAGTTGTGTACAATTAGATGCCTTGTAGCCTTGTCGGCTCATATTTTGTACATCATTTTGTCAGCCTCGTCGGCTTGTGTATATGTGTATGGGCATGTTTGTTGATGTTGATATAAAAGTTCTTTAGCCCAATGGAAATGGTATTACTGATGCGTAGAGATTGTTAGCAGGCCATGTGGCTCACCTAGATATGATTGTGAAAGTATGATGAGGGGTGCCCGGTGGGTTAGCTCCGGGTGCCCGTCATGGCCCTCTGGTTGGGTCGTGACACCAACAGTGGGTACGCCAATAAAACATCCGAGTACAAATACCAACAATGGGTATGCCAATAATATAACCGAATCACAAGTACCAACAGTGGGTACGCCAATAATATAACTGAGTACAAATACCAACAACGGGTATGCCAACTATATCACAATAAAGATAATAAAAACAATATCCAATATCTATCAACAACTCATGGCATTAAGCCGGCACAATAGAAAAATCAAATCACAACACAACGGGGTGGCTAGCCCCAACACACAACACGGCCCAACCTAAGGCAATATCCATCCCAACTTCATACCCGAAGGTTCACATGCTGTCTCCAATAATATAATCAAAATATGTGCTTCGCTATACAAAGTCTCCCCCCAAAGGTAAGCCATAACCTACCTGGATGGCCAAACCGTAACACCAACAACTCACTCCTTTGCCTTTGCCTTTCCGCTAAACCTCAGAACCAAAGTAGTCTAAGCATAATCGAATTCTAGATTAGAAAGCATGAAGAATGATACTAATATTGCTACTATTCAATTTACGTCAATTCTAATCCTACAAATTGGGGAAACGGGCCCACAAGGGTAAAACGGGAAATTTGGAAGCAAAATATCAAATTAAGAGCTAGGTGATCGCAACCCAACCACTAATTGCTAATTTAACTTAAAGATTAGCCTAATTTTTTATTTCAAGCAAAACCCACAATTTGAGTACAAACCCTAACTCTTTGATTCCGAAATTCAAAGACTAGAAATGGAAGATATATGATTAACAAGCTTAGATTCATCAAAATCTAACATAAACCCCATCAATTTTATCAGTAATAAGCTTAGGGATAATGTTCATCAAAACCCTCTTTCAACTTCCATCACTAAGGGATTATTAAAGGAAAGGGGGAATCTAAGATGATAATGATTAACGGAAGAGTAAAGGAATAAGCAAGATTTACCTCCAAGAATATCTCCAAGAATTGTTCCCCAAAGCTCTAATTTCAAAATGGGAAATAATGAGGGTCCGAGGGCTTTTAACAGTTCATTAATTTGACAAACTGCCCGTCACCCACTTTAGCGGCACTGGGACCGCCCCAGTGGAGCCGCTTTAGCGGTCTTATGACTGCTTCAGCGGTCAAGGCAAAAATCCTTGGACCGCTCCAGAAACTTACCCAATTTTCACCATTTGATCTGATTTTCCGACTAATTCCCGAGGCCATATGCTCACATACCATACACATAGACACACATAAAAACATGCTACGAACGAGCCCGTGGCCTCGAAATTTCCAACGGAGGTCTCGTTGACCAATTCACCGCCGACGCCTTAATTCCAATTTCTAACCCAAGTCCCAAAATGCATCCGAGTGCATTGGGAACCGAACCAAATAAATACACAAGTTCTAAGCGACCATCCAGGCCTCCCGAAATCAAAGAAATTTTGAAAAAGGTCCGTTTTCCAAAAGTCAACTTTGGGTCAATCATTTTTCACTTTAAGCCTATTTTTCATAAAAGTTGTCCGAATCCGGTCTAGACACCTCGCAAAGCATGCCAACGGTCCCCTAGGATCAACATGAGCTAATGAATGCTCGGAAAAGGGCAAAAATACTTGAAAGACTATAACGACCAAACGGGTCGTTACATCAGATACCAATTGAATCGTCGCTCGTCCTTGAGCGAAGAAAAGAAAAAGAGCGGGAAATACCTGAATCCGTAAACAACTGAGGATATCAACTATGCATATCGGATTCGGTCTCCCAAGTAACCTTCTCAACAGGACGGTGCTTCCATGGCACCTTCACCGCAGCAATCTTTTTCAACCTCAACGTTCGAACCTGCCTGTCCAAGATCGCTATAGGCTCCTCCTCATAAGTCAAATTCTCATCAAGAAATATAGAATCCCAACAGACAATGTAAGTACCGTCGACATGGTACTTCTTCAAAGATCGAAACATGAAACGGTGAAACCTTCAATAGAACCTGGTCAACTATAGCAAACTTCAAATCCCAGACCTTCCGGTCCGCATACATCTTTTGCCGACTCTGAGCTGCCAAAAGCTTGGCTTGAATAACTCTCACTCTATCAAGGTACTCTCTCAATAGATCCATGCTCCAAGGCTAAGCCTCGAATCCATCAAACCAACCAATCTGAGATCTACATCCCCTACCATATAAGGCCTCAAAAGGCTCCATGCCAATACTCTAATGATTACTGTTATTGTACGCAAACTCTACCAATGGTAAGTGCTGATCCCAATGACCACAAAAATCAATAACACACGCTCTCAACATGTCCTCGAGCACCTGAATAGTCTGCTCAGGCTGGCCATTGGTCTGGGGATGAAAAGCTATACTAAAATCCAATCGGGTACCTAACTCTTCATGAAACGCCCTCTAGAAACGGGAAATGAAAATCGTATCGCAATTAGATACAACAGAAATAGGAACCCCATGCAATCTCACAATATCCCGAATGTACATCTTGGCTAACTTCTCTGCGGTATAGGAAACCAGAACAGGAACAAAGTTAGCGGACTTAGTCAACCGATCAACTATCACCCAAATAGAATCAAACTTGCCATGGGTCTTCGGAAGACCCGTGAAAAAATCCATGGTAATCCTCTCCCACTTCCACTCGGGAATAGGCATCCTCTGAAGCACCCCACCGGGTCGCTGGTGCTCATACTTTACCTGCTGACAATTTCCACACTTAGCCACAAAATCAACTATATCTCTCTTCATCCGACGCCACCAATAGTGTTGTCTCAAGTCACGGTACATCTTAGTCGCCCCCGGATGAATGGAATAGCGAGAGCTATGAGCCTCAGATAAGATCAATTGAATCAGATCACCAACACGAGAAACGCATACTCGTCCTCTAATCCTCAGAATGCCTTCAGAATCAATCATGGCCTTCTTGGCCTCACCTCTCAAAACTCTATCTCGGATCTTTCTCAACTGAGCATCTTCAAACTGATGAGTCCTGATCCGATCCAATAAAGACGGCCTCGCCTCTATACAAGCCAGAATCCCGCTCGGAGCTAAAAAATCAAGACGGACGAAACTGTTGGCCAGAGTCTAAACCTCCATGGCCAACGGATGCTCGGAAACAATCAATCGAGCTAAACTCCCAATACTCATTGCCTTGTTACTCAAGGCATCAGCCACCACATTGGCTTTTTTGGCACGATACAAAATAGAGATATCATAGTCCTTCAGGAGCTCTATCTATCAGCGTTGCCTTGAATAAAGATCTCTCTGGGTACATGCTGAAGACTGCGGTGATCGGGGAAAACCTCACAATGAACACCGTACAAATAATGCCTCCAAATCTTCAAAGCGAAGGCTACGACCAACAACTCCAAATCATGGGTAATTCTTCTCATGAACCTTCAACTGACGGGAAGCATAAGTTATCACTCTACACTTCTGCATCAATACAGCACCCAAGCCCATACGGAAAGCATCACAATAGACAGCATAATCCTTACCCTCCACGGGTAATGCTAAGATTGGGGCTGTAGTGAAAAGGAGCTTGAGTTTTTGAAAGCTCTGCTCACAATCATCCTTCCAATGGAAGGGAACATCCTTCTGAGTCAATCTGGTCAAGAATGATGCAATCGCCGCAAAACCCTTCATAAAGCGTCGGTAATAGCTGGCTAAACCCACAAAACTACGAATCTCAGTAACAGTAGTGGGCCTCGCCCAACCCTTCTCAGCCTCAATCTTTTGTGGATCAACCATAATCCCATCTTTAGGCACCACATGGCCCAAGAATGCTACAGACTCCAACCAGAACTCACACTTAGAAAACTTAGCAAACAGGCTATGTTTCTTCAACAACCCCAGAGCAGTACGGAGATGGATCTCATGCTCCACTCTACTCTTGGAATACACCAAGATGTCATCAATAAACACCATCATAAAGGAATTAAGGAACGACCTAAAGATGCCATTCATCAAAGTCATAAATGCAGCTGGGGCATTGGTAAGCCCAAAAGACATCACTAGAAACTCATAGTGGCCATATCTCGTCCGAAATGCTGTCTTTGGAATGTCCTCCGCCCTGATCTTCAACTGGTGATAGCCGAAACGCAAATCTATGATCAAAAACACCGAAGCACCCTGAAGCTAGTCAACCAGATTATCAATACGAGGCATATGACACTTGTTCTGAATAGTGATCTTGTTCAGCCGGCGGTAATCAATACACATCCTTATGGTCCCATCTTTCTTCTTCACGAATAACACAGGAGCACCCCAAGGGGAGACGCTCGGTCTAATGAACCCCTTGCTCAACAAATCCTGTAACTGCTCCTTAAGCTCTCTCAACTCAGCAGGTGCCATTCGATATGGCGGAATAGAAAGAGCACGAGTGCTCAGATCCAAGTCCATACAGAAATCAATGTCGCGATCGGGTGGCATACCCAGAAGATCCGACGGGAACACCTCCGCGAACTCGCTCACAATAGGGATAGACTCGGTCACGACCCAAATCGACGAGTCGTGACGAGCGTCTAACCTCTAACGACCAAACACCACTATACTCATATCTGAATCTTACTAAACATCAAGGGACCATAATGGCATAAACTTATTTCATAAAAAGGAAACATCAAAACTCTATACAATCTGCATATACACACAACAAGCGGAAGAACAGTGCAAGCCAACTAGGCTGCTACATATACTGTACACAAAAGAATAGAAGCCGACAAGGCTATATCATCTGGCTACTACATACAACTGTCTACTGACCTCTACTGGAATAAAAGCTATAGAAAAGACGGGATAGGGCCCCGTCATACCCATTTGCATACATATCTCAAAAAGGTGGCATACCAAAACTGACTGCAGCTCCGGATCAAATGGAGTGCACTGACCACTGCTAGATCTAGAGGTCCTACTGAGCTAGACCACCTGTGTGTCTACCTGTACCTACGGGCATGAATGCAGCCCCCCGAGCAACGGAGAGTCGGTACGGATAATGTACTGAGTATGTAAGGCATGAGAATAACATATATACACACACACACACACACACACACAATAATCATGAATAAGATCTGAACTCATAAGCTAAAATGACTATTTGCATGTACTTGTATGAACTAGTATCTTCCTGTATCTGCATAAATCAGTGTAACTGACAATGCCACTGTGGGCGCATAATATGCATGCTCATGCCTATCAATGAAGGTCATACGTCTGTGTATGTGTGCATATATAACACCGGATATATGTGCGTATATAACGCCTGTAAAGCCTCTATGGCATCTCATCATATCATATCGGCTCCTCTGCGGCCATAATCAGTATCATCATCAATGTGCCCCAGGTTATCAGGTGGTAATGCATATATAACGCCTATCTATTTTCCCATACCCCATATACATATGATACTTGCGTATATAACACCTTCTGGTCACGGGTCAATATACATATATATAAATGAATGTAATGCATGAATAGCTTTATACATAGAACTGGACCCATGAACAGAAGGAACCATCATAAACGGGGTACATGAACATCAAATACTGAAGTACTTCTAATGCTTCTAAGAGTAGAGTAATGTGGGATTTCGCTTACTCGTTTGTCGGTTCATATCGTAAGATCATGCCAAAAGAAGGAAAGGATAGCCTTAAAATACCTTGAAGTATCAGTCGTCCAACTTCTACCTCTCGAACTTGCAAGTCTACAATTAAGATAACACAGGGCTTAATTAGGCTATTTACCTCGCTTACTAATCATTTTAAACACGAATAGAGCTTGACAGTTTATGGGCAACATTTTCCTTATAAGCTTAATAACTTTTCAACTTCTCATTCAATCCAACATGAACCACAATACCCACAACACGATGACAACATATATATATATATATATACTTAAATTCATTCCCAATCATCTCTTAAAATAACCCCAAGTCAGTATCTTGTCCTTCATCAACTTACCACTCCCACAAATACCTTCTCTTTACTTAAATCACTAAAACTCTTGATAATAAACTCAAATACAAGGGTAGAAATCATTTACATACCTTGAGGGGTCAAAAATCTCAAGAATTACTTCAACTTCAACTCCCTAAGCTTCACAATCTTGAAGAAACCCTAGAGCAACCTTCTTCTTCACAAGCTCGGGTTTACGCGGTCCGCGTCTTGTCAAATCTTCACTAATATGATGAAAAATATTGAGAGAGAAAATATTAGAATTTTTCTGATTTGGAATAGAGGAAAATATTAAATAAGGTCGTGGCTCTTATATTTATACTTGGAAGCCAAAAAGCTACAGCGGTCCGGTTAGACGAGCGGGTCAACGGCCCGTCGATGTGTCGACGGCCCGTCGATGTGTCGACGGTCTGTCGACTTGCTCCGTCGACCTACACATGCAGATGCAAGGCTGTGGGACCCTGTCAACGTCGCACATCGATAGTCCATCGACTATGTTGACGACCCGTCAGCGATGACTGGTGTTCTGCAGATTTTTCTAATTCAGTTCAGATCGCGTCGATTCGATTCGTTAAACTTCTAACTTTATAAATTGCCAGGAAAAGCTGTTGGTACCCTTGTACATGGGGTAAGACACTTTCTTCCTCTAAACTCGGGCTCGGGTCTCTATTCCAAGGGCATACCCGACTAGGAAATCATAGGTTTTACCACTACGAAAATGAGAGGTGTAACATTCTTCTCCCCTTAGGAACATTCGTCCTCGAATGTTCGAACAATCACAGGTTATAACAATTTCGGCAGAGTTTCCCCTGTACTTATACCAATCCGTCCTGCACACAGCGACCCAAAATAATGCCATACAGGGTCACATATTACAATATACAATACCATGGACTCACACGACTAATCATGATAACTGAAAGGAGATAATACCTGGGGGCGATGATGCCTCAGATTGAACCTCCTGTACTGCTAGGAATAAATGTGGGTACTCAGTCTTCATGGCCTCTTCCGCTTCCCAAGTCACTTCCTCAACATTCTTATTCCTTCATAAAACTTTAACTGAAGTTACATCCTTGGTCCGCAGCTGACGGACCTGTTTGTCCAATATAGCCATTGGAACCTCTTCGTATGATAACTGCTCGGTCACTTGGATATTATCTACTGGTGCACCTCTTGAAGGATCTCCGATACATTTACGAAGCATAGATACGTCAAATACTGGATGTACCGACTCTAATTCAGAAGGCAATTCTAGCTCATATGCCACCGTGCCCACTGTACGAATGATCTTATATGGCCCAATATATCGAGGGCTCAACTTACCCTTCTTGCCAAACCTCATCACTCCCTTCATAGGCGAAACTTTCAGGAACACCCAATCGCCTATCTCGAACTCTAGCTTACGTCGCTGGTTATCCGCATAGGATTTCGATCGACTCTGAGCTGTTAGCAACCTCTCTCTAATCACTTTCACCTTATTAACTGCTTGCTGAATTAAGTCTAGGCCTACTAACCGATTCACCCCGACATCGAGCCATCCTATGAGCGATCTGCATCTCCGCCTATATAAGGCTTCATAAGGAGCCATCTGAATACTGGAATGGTAACTGTTGTTATATGCAAACTCGATAAGAGGCAAATGATCTTCCCAACTGCCTTGAAAGTCAAGTACACAAGCTCTAAGTATATCCTCAAGGGTCTGTATAGTACGCTCTGCCTGTCCATCTGTCCGGGGGTGAAACGCAATACTAAAACTCACCTGAGCCCCCAATCCCTGCTGAAAAGACTTCTAGAATTTAGCTTTGAACTGTACTCCCCTATTCGAAATAATGGCTGCAAGAACACCATGAAGTCGTACAATCTCCTTAAGATAAAGCTCATAATCTTTGGCTGCATAAGTAGTTCTGACAGGCAGAAAGTGAGCTGACTTTGTAAGCCTATCAACTATGACCCATATCGAATCACACTTCCGCTGAGTATGGGGCAACCCTGTAATAAAGTCCATATTAATTACCTCCCACTTCCATGTCAGAATCTCCATAGTCTCGCAAAATGCACCTCCCAAGCTTCGGTGCTTTATTTTGACCTGCTGACAATTTGGACACTGAGCAACAAATTCTGCTATATCTCTCTTCATACCATCCCACCAATAAACTTCTTTGAGATCATGGTACATCTTTGTTGAGCCTGGGTGAATAGAATAGCGGGAGTAATATGCCTCTCCCATAACCTGTTGACGGAGCCCTGCAATATTAGCGACACATAATCTACCTCGATACCTAAGTACTCCATCGCCTGTAATCACAAAGGGTGTCTTTTCTTTCTGAGGTGTTGTATCTCGGTAATGAACTAAAATAGAATCCTCATACTGACGCTCCTTTATCTCTACTACCAAGGATGACACCGCTGTGTCTTGAACAGTAACTCCTGCATCACCTGAATCTATCAATCGAACTCCGAGGCTTGCTAATCGATGAACCTCATGGACCATTTCTCTTCTCTCTGGTGGCACGTGTGACAAGCTACCGATAGATTTATGACTAAGGGCATCGGCTACTACGTTAGCCTTCCCGGGATGGTACAGAATATCCACATCATAGTCTTTTAACCACTCTAACCATCGCCTTTGACGTAAGTTCAAGTCCTTCTGCTTAAAGATGTGCTGGAGACTCTTATGATCAGTATAGATATCAACATGGACACCGCATAAGTAGTGCCTCCATATCTTCAAGGCATGAATCACTGCCTCTAACTCAAGATCATAGGTTGGATAATTCTTCCCGTGCTTCTTCAGCTGTCTAGAAGCATAAGCAATAACCTTACCGTGCTGTATCAACACATAGCCTAATCTAACACCTGAAGCATCACAATATACCACTGCTCCTTCTGGAACAGTCAACTCTGGTGCTGAAGTCAACTTATACTTCAACGTCTAAAAACTCTACTCACAAGCATTTGTCCATTGGAACTTAGCTGATTTCTAAAGTCAACTTAGTCAATGGGGCTGAAAGAGAGGAAAATCCTTCTACAAACCTTCTATAATAACCTGCCAAGCCTAAGAAACTACGTATCACTATTGGTACCGTGGGCCTCGGCCAATTCTTCACAGCCTCAATCTTTTGGGCATCCACTCTAATGCCTTCCTCCAAAATAATGTGACCCAGAAAAGCCATAGAGTTTATCCAGAACTCACACTTAGAAAACTTGGCATACCACTCTTTACCTCGAAGAATTCCAAGCACTGTCCGTAGATGTTCTGTATGATCAATCTCTGACGGCGAATAAACTAGAATATCATCAGTGAACATAATCACGAACAAATCTAGAAAGGGCCTGAATACACGATTCATCAAATTCATGAATACGGTACGGGGCATTAGTGAGCCCGAATGATATAACACGAAACTCATAATGGCCATATCTAGTCCGGAATGCCGTCTTCAGAATGTCCTCTTCCTTTACCCTGACCTGGTGGTATCCTGATCTCAAGTCTATCTTCGAAAAATATTTAGCGCCTTGCAACTGATCGAATAATTCATCGATCCTTGGGAGTAGATACTTATTCTTTACAGTCACTTTATTCAATTGCCTATAATCACTACACATTCGCAAAGAGTCATCCTTCTTTTTTACAAATAACACCGGCGCTCCCCACTGTGATGTACTAGGCCTGATAAAGCCCTTCTCGAGCAAGTCCTTCAACTGCTCCTTCAATTCTTTCAACTCCGCAGGTGCCATTCTATAAGGAGGGATAGATATTGGCTGAGTGTCCGGCAATAGGTCAATAGTGAAATCAATCTCCCTCTCTGGGGGAATGCCTGGAAGCTCGCCGGAAACACTTCGGAACTCATTAACCATGTGAAATGATCAAGAGTTGGCGACTCCGCTTGCACATCTTGAACTCGAACTAGGTGAAAAATATACCCTTTTCTAATCATCTTTTTTGCCTTAAGGTAGGAAATAAACCTACCTCTAGGAGAAGCAGCATTGCCCTTCCACTTTAAGACTAGCTCATCTGGAAACTGGCATCGAACCATCTTTGCTCTACAATCAACATCAGCATAATAAGAAGCCAACCAGTCCATGCCCATACTAATATCAAAATCAATCATATCTAACTCAATCAGATCTGCTACGGTATGGTGGACACAAACTAAAACAACACGCCTCGGTATACTCGCCTAGCTATAACCGAATCACCGAACGGGCGTAGACACCTCAAAAGGTTTAATCAACTCGGGGATCTATCCCAACTTTGCCGGCAACAAAAGGTGTAACATATGATAAAAGAACCCGGATCAATCGGTGCGTAAACATCATGGGAGGAACCGATAATATATCATAATAATATCGAGGGAGGCGTCTCGCGATCCTGTCTACCAGCCAATGCATACACGCGGTGCTGAGGATCGCTCGAGCTGGATGCTCTACTCCTCCTTCTACCTCGCCCTGCTGGCATCTGAAAAACTTGCCCTGAAGGGCGCGCGAAGAGCGCCACGCACCCTCGTAGGTCGAACCATACCTGTACCAACCCCCATCGGGCACTCCCTCATCCTGTGGCCTGGCTGCCTACAAGCATAGCAACCATCTGAGCCCAGCCGACACTGACCTGCATGTAACTTGCCACACTGGGTACACCGCGGCAAAGGGGGCCTCATCTGGCCTGACTCCGGTGTGTACTGAGAGCCTGATGCTCTAGAACTCTGGCCTACTCTGGAATAAGAAGACCGATCAAACCTAGGGCCTGAAAATCGCGGAGGCGCACTCCATGTCGGCTGAAAAGAATATCTAGACTGCTGTTGTGTCTGTCCTCCCCTGAACTCACCAACCATATCAAAAGATCTAGCCTTCTTACCACGGCTCCATTCATACTCACGCTCTATCCTCCGCTGGCATTTATGATCCTCTAAATTCTATGCATACGCCTGTATACAGGAGATATCCATGCCTGGCTGTAGTGCAGCAGTCGTACACTCATCTATCAAGTGTGGCCCTAGACCAGCCACAAAGCGATGAACTCTATCATCAATTTCAGCCACTATGGCTGAGGCATATGTAGTTAAGGACTCGAAGTGTACACAATACTCTTGAATACTCATATTGCCCTGCTCAATAAGTAGGAACCTATCTACTCGGGCCCGTCGAACCTCTGGAGGTAAATAATGGTGAAGAAAAGCATCTGAGAACTCTCGCCACACAGCTGGAGGGGCATTTTATCCCCTAGATATATCCCATGCCTGATACCACTGTATCGCAATATCCCAGAGTCTATATGAAGCAAACTCCACCGACTCAATCTCATTCGCATGCATAACCCTCAAGGTCCTCTGCATACCATTAATGAAATCACGGGGTCTATATTTTTCTTTACCACAGAAAACTCGGGAGGACCTAACCCAAGGAACGTCTTAACCCTCGAAATACTGGCCCTGTCTGCTTGGTCAACACCAACTCCCTGTCTCTGGGCCTAGGCGGCTACTAATCTGGTCAACAACCATACAGCATCCCGCACATCCTGGCCCTGTGCATCCGACTGATGAACTGGGGCAGGTGCTGGAGGCGACGTATGCGATGTCTCAGACGACCCCTCATTTTGAATCTCTTCCTGGGACCTCGTGGCCTGCTGAGTACGGCTAGTGGCATCACCGACCGCTTTTTTGCCCTTCTGGGCAGCTGTAGCTTTCTTCTGAGTAGCTGTAGCTTTCTTGAGGGGCGTCGCTGAAATCAGACAATTTATCAGAAGCGAATGCTTAACACAGGGCTCTATCGCACAATCTAAGAGAGAAAGAATGACATCATCCTAAATGTCCTGTAGCCTCCTGCTTATAAGTGTGGTGTACAACACTCCTATAAACACGACACTACTAGACACAGTCTGTAGAAAATCCTAGGACGGAACTGCTTTGATACCACTTCTGTCACGATCCAAACCGATGAGTCGTGACGAGCGTCTGACCTCTAGCGACCAAACAAGACCTCTAGCGACCAAACAACCCCATACTCATATCTGAATCTTACTAAACATTAAGGGCCCATAATGGCATAAACTGATTTCATAAAAGGGAAACATCAAAACTATGTACAATTGGCTTATAAACACAACATGCAGAAGAACAATGCAAGCCAGCTAGCTGCTACATATACTGTACACAAAAGAATAGAAGCCGACAAGGCTACATCATCTGACTACTACATACAGCTGTCTATAGACCTCTACTAGAATGAAAGATGTAGAAAGGACAGGATAGGGCCCCGTCATACCCATATGCATGCACAATTGAAAAGGGTGGCATACCAAAACGGACTTCAGCTCTGGATCAAATGGAGCGCACTAACAACTGCTAGATCTAGAGCTCCTACTAAGCTAGACCACCTGTCTGTCTACCTGTACCTGCGGGCAAGAACGCAGCCCCCCGAGCAACGAAGAGTCAGTACGGATAATGTACCTGAGTCTGTAAGGCATATATATATATATATATATATATATATATATATATATATATATATATACAAGAATCATGAATAAGATCTGTACTCATAAGCTGAAATGACTTTCTGCATGTACTTGTATAAACTAGTATCTGCCTGTCTCTGGATAAATATATGTAACTGATAATGCCACTGTGGGCGCATAATATGCATGCTCATGCCTACCAATAAAGGTCATACGTCTATGTATGTGTGCGTATATAACGCCTGATCTATGTGCGTATATAACGCCTGTAAAGCCTCTATAGCATCTCATCATATCATATCGACTCCCCTCTTCTCATACCCGCCATAACACACATATCATCATCAATGCGCGCGCGCGCGCGCGCGCATCTCGGTGGTAATGCATATATAATATATCTATATATATATATATACATATAATACTTGCGTATATAACGCCTTCTGGTCACGGGTCAATATACATATATATAAATGAATGTAATGCATGAATAACTTTATACATAGAACTGGACCCATGAACAGAAGGAACCATCATAAACGGGGTACATGAACATCAAAGACTGAAGTACTTCTAATGCTTCTAAGAGTAGAGTAATATGGGAGTTCGCTTACTCGTTTGTCGGTTCATATCGTAAGATCATGCCAAAAGAAGGAAAGGATAGCCTTAACATACCTTGAAGTATACTCAGTCGTCCAAATTCTACCTCGCGAACTTGCAAGTCTACAATTAAGATAACACAGGGCTTAATTAGGCTATTTAGCTCGCTTACTAATTATTTTAAACACGAATAGAGCTTGACAATTTATGGACAATATTTTCCTTATAAGCTTAACAACTCTTCAACTTCTCATTCAATCCAACATCAACCACAATACCCATAACACGATAACAACACACACAGATATATACATACATATATATATATATATATATATATATAAAATATACTTAAATTCATTCACAATCATCTCTTAAAATAACCCCAAGTCACTATCTTGTCCTTCATCAATTTACCACTCCCACAAATACCTTCTCTTTACTTAAATCACTAAAACTCTTGATAATAAACTCAAATACAAGGGTAGAAATAATTTACATACCTTGAGGGGTCAAAAATTCCAAGAATCACTTCAACTCCAACTCCCTAAACTTCACACCCTTGAAGAAACACTAGAAGCAACCTCTTCTTCAGAAGCTCGGGTTTACGGGGTCTGGGTCCTGTCAAATCTTCAGTAATATGATGGAAAATATTGGGAGAGAAAATATTAGGGTTTTTCTGATTTGGAATGGAGGAAAATAAGAAATAAGGTCGTGGCTCCTATATTTATACTTGGAAGCCAAAAAGCTATAGCGGTCCGGTTGGACGAGCGGGTCGACGGCCCGTCGACCTGCGCCTGCAGATGCAAGGCTACGGGACCCTATCAATGCCGCACATCAACGGTCCGTCGACCATGTCGACGACCCGTCGACGATGACTGCTGTTCTGTAGATTTTTTTGATTTAGTTCAGATCGCGTCGATTCGATTCGTTCAACTTCTAACTCTATAAATTGCCAGGAATCTCTGCTGGTACCCTTGTATACGGGGTAAGACACTTTATACCTCCAAACTAGGGCTCGGGTCTTTATTCCAAGGGCATACCCGACTAGAAAACCATAGGTTTTACCACTATGAAAATGAAGGGTGTAACAGACTCAAGGGGTGGAGATGGAACAGTCGTGTCACGAACATGAGCTAAGTAAGCTAAACACCCCTTACTTACTAACTTCTTTGCCTGAAGAAAGGAAATGATCTTCTTCGGAGCGGGACTAGGAGTACCCTCCACTCAAGCCTAGGAATGCCCAGCATGGCTAAGGTGACTGTCTTGGCGTGATAGTCCAAGATCGCGTGATGAGGAGAAAGCTAGGACATCCCCAATATAACTTCAAAGTCCACCATATCTAGGATTATCAAATCTACCCAAGTGTCATACCCGATAAAAGTAACCAAACAAGACCGGTAGACTCGATCAATAATCACACAATCTCTGACCGGAGTAGCATGAACAGGTGTATCTATACTATCACAAGGCAAATCTCAACCAATGACATGAAATGCAGGTACATACGAATAGGTGGATCCAGGATCAAATAACACAAACACTGCTGTTATATCCCGTATTTTGAACAACGGGACAACTTGTGTAAATTATAAGAAGTTAGGGACAAGGCAATCCCGAGAGACTTCCGTTTGTTTTAAAGGCTTGAATTGTGTATGATTTTAATGTCTTGGAAATGTTAGAGAAACACTTGGAGGAATTTTTCATTTTTAGTAAGTGGACTATTTTGGGAAAGTTGACAATTCAAGAAAAGAAAAGAAAAGAAAAGAAAAATTTAAAATTAGGGGCCATGTGGCCGGCCACCTTGGGGGTGGGCCATGGACACATGGTTGGCTAATATTTGCAATTAAAGGATGACTTAAGGGATCATTCTATCATTTTCATCTTATAGAATTTTCAAGAAACTTAGAGAAGACACAAGGAGAAAGAAGAAGGGGTTACACGGCCACAAGGGAGAAAAAGCAAGACCAATTTCTAGCCATCAAAAAAATTATCTCTTCAAGCAAAGTTGCTAATTCAAGGGTGATAAGTAACGTGGCGTTGTTGTTTCGGAGAATAATCCGTTCGTTTTCTCTAACGACCAACTTTGGTCAAGTTAAGAAGTGAAGAAGAAAGGTGAGTTTTAATCTTGTTTTTCTTGTGTTATAGATGGTGTATATGTGTTGTTGTATGCTAAAATGGAAGAAATTCATGTTGAGAGCAAAAGTTGAGGTTGGCCGTGCATAGTAGTCTTGGCCATGTGTATGTGTATTGAAGTATAAGTGATGAATTAATGTTAGTTAGCATGTTTTGATGGTTGTGGAGTGAAGAAAAGATTGAAAATCGTTTTTGTGTATGTATTGGGTGTTGGCCGAATGGCCCCTTTGTGTAGTCTTGAATGAACAAATCGTCGTTAGTGTTTTCGTGTCGTCGTTATTGATTTTATATGAAAAAAAAAAATGCAAGTCGGATGACTTAGAATGATGTTATGTTGATTATGGGATGACTTGAGAATTTATGTGGATTTTACGTAATTTTTACATTTATAAACATTGCATTGCTAGGGTGTAGATTAATGTTGTGAATTATGAATTTGGAAGGAAAGAATGTATTTAGTGTCGTTATCGGGTTTGGAGACAATTTCGGGTAAGATGGAACAATATTTGGATTGTCGGAAATGTTGTATGGATTGCTTAAAGTGATCTTGTATATGGCTTGAATGAGTCTGGATTGGTAATCGAATATGTAAACGTTGATATTAGTTTGAACGTAGTGGTCGAAATGGGTATATTATGAATGTTGTTGGATACTATGTATGTTGTTGAAGTCATGTAGAAAGAATTATTTATGTTGAAACGTGATTGTAGTGCTTGTTGATGTTGTTGGAATCGTCATTGGGTTGGTTGTTGGTATTTTGAGCCGAGTTGAATCTCGGGGATGTTATATGTAAAGGGGAGGTGCTGCCCAAATTCTTATAGAACAATATTGGTTAAGCTTGAAAATTGTAAGTTTCATGAATAGTAACTGGTCAATGTGACCATTTGCAGATTTTTGGCGAAACGGGAAGTGAGTTTGGAAAGGCGTAAGGAGCATAAAAGGTATGTAAAGCTTTCCCATTTCTTCTCTTGGCATGTCTTAGACGTACTAGGCTCGAATTTGGACCTCGAGGACAACTCTACTCTTCGGAATCTACGTCTAGAAATGTCCCTTTTTCATTCAGTAGAATTGAATGGTTTGTTGTGTGAATGGCTAGGAAAATGGTTTTAACCTCTAGAACTTGTGCAAATGAGATCCGATTATCTTGAAATACTCATAAATGACGTTATGAAGTTTGTCATGCGTAAGTTACATGCGCCACCTCATTTGACCGAGGTGGGCCCACGCGTCCCGAGATTCCCTTATGACGCACTGTTTGACATAATTGCGCGAAACTTAAAGAAAGTTTTTGGGCTATTGTCTTGATTATTAAAAGATAGTTGTTCTACCTATTTCGTTGAGTTGTATGATATATTTTGACACGTAAAATAACCGCAGGAGTCCATAGCTTTTGCTTATTAATTCGGTCAACCCGAAATTTGTTTATGCACTTTCAAATGTCGGTAAACACGATTGGTCCTTGAGTTTTGGGAAAAGAATCGTTATTTACTTATTATATGCATATGTCTTCTCACTACTCTGCTCGTGCAAGCTTAATACGTTTTTCACCGAGTCCCGGGCCGGGTATGTATTCGTGCACAGTCTCATGGTATTACTCACCGAGTCCCTCACTAGAGGGCCGGGTACGCTATATATCTACATATATGATGATCTGATGATGTGATGATACGGGGATGGTGGCCAGGATGGCATGTGATGATCCTATTCACCGAGTCCTCGCTGTAGGGGGCCGGGTACGGCATATGCATACGATTACATGATTACTATACATGATGGCTATATGATTTATTTACCGAGTCCCTCACTGGAGGGCCGGGTACGTTGCATGTGCATAATAACTTGATGAAATGATATGGACATACATGATATATGATTCACAGGCAAGTCTTGATTCCCTGATTTTTTATACTTATTTCGATGCAGTCTAGTTCGGCTATGATCCTATTTACTGTGTTCTGTGCTTTACATACTCAGTACATATTCCGTACTGACCCCCTTTCTTCGGGGGCTGCGTTTCATGCCCGCAGTGCCGCTCGCCGGTTGAGGATCCACCTGCCTAGGCCATCTATTCTGCTGTCTGGGAGTGCTCCTTCTTCCGGAGCTCATATATTTTGGTATATACACTTTCTGTTGCATATGTATGTATTTGTTCGGGGTACGGCGGGGCCCTGTCCCGTCATATGATTTTGTTACTCTGTGTAGAGGTCTGTAGACATGTCTGTGGGTGTGGCTATATCTGTACAGCTATATGCACGTTTTGTATGTTTGGGCGGTTTATTCACCGCGGCAGCCTTGCCGGCTCGCCTATACATGTATATATGGACATGTTGGCCCAGTGTGGCCTTTGTTGGTATTTTCTGTGTGCAGGTAAATTTTGGTTAGTAAGAAAAATAGAGGAAACTCTGCCCGAATTTTTCTAAGCATCGAGTTACTACTTTTGGCTTTTGGTACGTGCGGGTGCCCAGTTCGGGCGCTAGTCACGGCCTACGGGGTTGGGTCGTGACAAAAGTGGTATCAGAGCGGTTAGTCCTCGGAATGTCTACAGGCCGTGTCTAGTAGAGTCCTGTTTATCGGTGTGTTGTGCACCACATCTATAAACGGGAGGCTACAGGACATTTAGGGTGTTACCTTTCCTTCTGATCTTAGATCGTGCGATGAGCGGTATTATCGGGATGACTCCCTCCTAACGAATCGTATGTTTTCGGCCGATGCCACCGAGAAAGGCGACAGTGCCCGGGGCAAGTCCACCCTTTGCGGGGAGAGACCGGTCCGGGCCCGAGAGAGTGACCAGGGCCCATGCCCAGCTCGAGCCGAATATTGTGCCCCGGTCGGCTTGTTCTGCCACCCCATCACCGTCCGAGGAGCACGGAGCGGCGGCGGCCGCGGCACGAGGCGGCCCCACCGCCCGCCCGAGAGATTCGAGTGCCCGAGCCTCCGGCCCTCCTCGGCCCTAGGGCGCGGAGGACGGGCGATGAGGACGGCCCATGTTCGACCGGTGATGACCGATCGGCCCGGGCGGGGTGTCCGCAGAACGGGGGGCCGGAGATGATTATGTCGGTGGACGTGGTAGCCGGAGGGCTCGATACTTCCGACCTGTAATCCGCCAGAGTTCTTCGGGTCAAAGCCCGAGGAGGACCCTCAGGAGTTTATTAGAGAGATGCGGCGTACGCTGCGACTTGTCAGGGCGTCCGAGACTGAGTCAGTGGAGTTCGCGTCGTATCGGCTGCACGACATAGCAGCCAACTGGTATGAGTCCTGGGAGCTGTCCCGTGGTGAGGGTGCTCCCCCAGCTGTATGGGATGAGTTCGTGAAGGCTTTCCTTGCCCATTTTCTACCCCTAGAGATCAGACGGGCCAGGGTACACAGATTTATACACTTGAAGCAGCGTGGTAGGAGCGTCCGAGAGTATAGCCTGGAGTTTGATTCCTTAGCCAGATACGCTCCTCACGTCGTGGCGGATATGGATGACAGGGTACACCAGTATATTATGGGGCTGGATGACTATTTGATTGACAGTTGTATGTCGATGGCAGCTCAGCCCGGCATGGACATCGCACGAGTACAGGCATATGCCCAGGGCATGGAAGAGCGACACGAGAGGGCGTCGGCCGACGGGGATCACGATAGGGGCCGCCCAAGAGGGCTAAATTGGCGGGATATTCGGGGGAATTTCGAGGCGGCCAGCCTCAGCAGCGTACGGGGTATTCGACCCAGCCAGCACAGAGTGAGCCCCCACGGTTCCCGGGCAGGAGATTTGATCGTACCGGGTATTCAGGAGCTGGTCAGAGCTCCAGAGCTTCAGGGCCGCAGATGGATAGAGGTTCCGGTCAGACGAGGCCCCCATTACCCCAGTGTTCTCGTTGTGGTAGACCTCATTTTGGGGAATGCCGTCGCGGCACTGGTGCCTGTTTTTCTTGCGGCCGTCAGGGCCATATTATGAGGGAGTGCCCGTATAGGGGTGGTTCGGGGGATGTGGTCCGACCCTCTTTGGGCCGGCCGGTTCGTCCTCCTCGGCGGCTATGCGCCTACGGGCGGGGTACACGCGCCGAGCGGCCGTGGTAGGCCGCGGCGGAGTCCCGAGTTCCAGCGGTCCTTCGAACCGCGTATTTGCTCTGACGAGGAGGCAGGATCAGGAGGCACCACCGGATGCGGCTACAGGTACATAAATCCTCACTAGAAGTTATATTTTTATGTGTGCATACTTATTGTCTGATTGTTACCTGATGGCGGTAGGCGGAAAACCAAGGGGCGATAACCAAATATTTATAAATAACGGTAATTAAGGCGTGTCTATTGTTATTACGGACTCGGGAGTCTAGGATGGAAAGTGGTAATATCTATAAGCGACCGTGAATAGGTCAAAGCGAGAGAGGGGCAAAATGGTAATTGTGCTACGAGGGCGTCCGAAAACCTGTTAAGACCGTATTTCACTCCAAAGTACGTGACGAAGGTCCCGTAGTCAGCTGAACGCGATTATGCTAACGTTAGAGCACTGCATTTCGTTGTAGTTCCGAAGTTAAGCGTGCTAGAGTAAGGGAAATTCTAGGATGGGTGACCCCCTGGGAAGTTTTTGAAAGTATCACAACTTTAGTTATAAGAAGCAATGAAAAGCTAGAGTGGTCTAAAGGAATCTAGAATATCCTGAGTAGGCGGAAATCTTAAGAGATCGCGTAGGCCAGAACGGACTAGATCGGGTAAAGAAAAAGAAGGTGCCTCACAGCACTAGAGTTAGGGCCAGTTTGAGTAGCATTTAGGGGAAATCTTTTGCGAGAAGATGCTGACAGTTATATATGTGTGTATCGAACGCGTGTGATACTCCATGCATGACTATGTTAGCGGGTGGACGTATTCCGGTAATTAATGTGACGGTGTACGGGAGGCATTAGTCGGGCAGAACGACAGGGCTCGAGTGAAAAGAAAATGAATGGCATGAATGTCATAGGATGATTTGATATCGTTATAGCTATAGGGTAGACTTGGGAAGTACTAGCATAGTGACACCGGAAAGAGAAAGAAAGTGAGTGGATAAATAGTAAGAGGAACCGGAACATCGAAACAGAAGTGCGATCTGACCGAGAGAGGAAAATGCAGACGCAAGGCGAACAAGAGGAGTTAGTAATATAAGTATACCCCTAAAGGGGGGAAGCGGATATGGGAAATGTAAGTGCCGGATGGAGATGATTAATACCACAATGTAGTTGACGCGGATGCTCAGTCTATTGATAGGGTTCCCTATCGAGATAAGAAGGGCGACGGAGTAAGGCGTAAGGAGATAAGGGAAACCCCCGAGACCCTTATGAGATCCTACGGGGCTAGTCGAACATTCGAGGACGAATGTTCTAAAGGGGGGAAGGATGTTATATCCCGTATTTTGAACAACGGGACAACTTGTGTAAATTATAAGAAGTTAGGGACAAGGCAATCCCGAGAGACTTCCGTTTGTTTTAAAGGCTTGAATTGTGTATGATTTTAATGTCTTGGAAATGTTAGAGAAACACTTGGAGGAATTTTCCATTTTTAGTAAGTGGACTATTTTGGGAAAGTTGACAATTCAAGAAAAGAAAAGAAAAGAAAAGAAAATTTTAAAATTAGGGGCCATGTGGCCGGACACCTTGGGGGTGGGCCATGGCCACATGGTTGGCTAATATTTGCAATTAAAGGATGACTTAAGGGATCATTCTATCATTTTCATCTTATAGAATTTTCAAGAAACTTAGAGAAGACACAAGGAGAAAGAAGAAGGGGTTACACGGCCACAAGGGAGAAAAAGCAAGACCAATTTCTAGCCATCAAAAAAAATTATCTCTTCAAGCAAAGTTGCTAATTCAAGGGTGCTAAGTAACGTGGCGTTGTTGTTTCGGAGAATAATCCGTTCGTTTTCTCTAACGACCAACTTTGGTCAAGTTAAGAAGTGAAGAAGAAAGGTGAGTTTTAATCTTGTTTTTCTTGTGTTATAGATGGTGTATATGTGTTGTTGTATGCTAAAATGGAAGAAATTCATGTTGAGAGCAAAAGTTGAGGTTGGCCGTGCATAGTAGTCTTTGGCCATGTATGTGTATTGAAGTATAAGTGATGAATTAATGTTAGTTAGCATGTTTTGATGGTTGTGGAGTGAAGAAAAGATTGAAAATCGTTTTTGTGTATGTATTGGGTGTTGGCCGAATGGCCCCTTTGTGTAGTCTTGAATGAACAAATCGTCGTTAGTGTTTTCGTGTCGTCGTTATGGATTTTATATGAAAAAAAAAATGCAAGTCGGATGACTTAGAATGATGTTATGTTGATTATGGGATGACTTGAGAATTTATGTGGATTTTTACGTAATTTTTTTACATTTATAAACATTGCATTGCTAGGGTGTAGATTAATGTTGTGAATTATGAATTTGGAAGGAAAAAGAATGTATTTAGTGTCGTTATCGGGTTTGGAGACAATTTCGGGTAAGATGGAACAATATTTGGATTGTCGGAAATGTTGTATGGATTGCTTAAAGTGATCTTGTATATGGCTTGAATGAAGTGATTGTGTCGAATATGTAAACGTTGATATTAGTTTGAACGTAGTGGTTGAAATGAGTATATTATGAATGTTGTTGGATACTATGTATGTTGTTGAAGTCATGTAGAAAGAATTATTTATGTTGAAACGTGATTGTAGTGCTTGTTGATGTTGTTGGAATCGTCATTGGGTTGGTTGTTGGTATTTTGAGCCGAGTTGAATCTCGGGATGTTATATGTAAAGGGGAGGTGCTGCGCCAAATTCTTATAGAACAATATTGGTTAAGCTTGAAAATTGTAAGTTTTATGAATAGTAACCGGTCAATGTGACCATTTGCGATTTTGGCGAAACGGAAGTGAGTTTGGAAAGGCGTAAGGAGCATAAAAGGTATGTAAAGCTTTCCCATTTCTTCTCTTGGCATGTCTTAGACGTACTAGGCTCGAATTTGGACCTCGAGGACAACTCTACTCTTCGGAATCTACGTCTAGAAATGTCCGCTTTTCATTCGGTAGAATTGAATGGTTTGTTGTGTGAATGGCTAGGAAAATGGTTTTAACCTCTAGAACTTGTGCAAATGAGATCCGATTATCTTGAAATACTCATAAATGACGTTATGAAGTTTGTCATGCGTAAGTTACATACGCCACCTCATTTGACCGAGTGGGCCCACGCGTCCGAGATTCCCTTATGACGCCTTTGTTTGACATAATTGCGCGAAACTTAAAGAAAGTTTTTGGGCTATTGTCTTGATTATTAAAAGATAGTTGTTCTACCTATTTCGTTGAGTTGTATGATATATTTTGACACGTAAAATAACCGCAGGAGTCCATAGCTTTTGCTTATTAATTCCGGTCAACCCGAAATTTGTTTATGCACTTTCAAATGTCGGTAAACACAGTTGGTCCTTGAGTTTTGGGAAAAGAATCTGGTTATTTACTTATTATATGCATATGTCTTCTCACTACTCTGCTCGTGCAAGCTTAATACGTTTTTCACCGAGTCCCGGCCGGCATGTATTCGTGCACAGCCTCATGGTATTACTCACCGAGTCCACTCACTGAGGGCCGGTACGCTATATATCTACATATATGATGATCTGATGATGTGATGATACGGGGATGGTGGCCGGATGGCATGTGATGATCCTATTCACCGAGTCCCTCACTAGAGGGCCGTACGTATACGCATACGATTACATGATTACTATACATGATGGCTATATGATTTATTTACCGAGTCCCTCACTGGAGGGCCGGGTACGTTGCATGTGCATAATAACTTGATGAAATGATATGGACATACATGATATATGATTCACAGGCAAGTCTTGATTCCCTGATTTTTTATACTTATTTCGATGCAGTCTAGTTCGGCTATGATCCTATTTACTGTGTTCTGTGCTTTACATACTCAGTACATATTCCGATCGACCCTTTCTTCTGGCCGCGTTTCATGCCCGGGCAGTATCGCTGCTGGGGAGGATCCACCTGCCTAGGCCACTATTTCTCATTGTCTGGGAGTGCTCCTTCTTCCGGAGCTCATATATTTTGGTATATACACTTTCTGTTGCATATGTATGTATTTGTTCGGGGTACGGCGGGGCCCTGTCCCGTCATATGATTTTGTTACTTTCGTGTGTAGGTCCGTAGACATGTGTACGTGGGTGTGGCTATGTCTTCGTGCCTATATGCACGTTTTGTATGTTTGGGCGATTTATTCACCGCGGCAGCCTTGCCGGCTCGCCTATACATGTATATATGGACATGTTGGCCCAGTGTGGCCTTTGTTGGTATTTTCTGTGTGCGCAAAATTTTGGTTAGTAAGAAAAATGAGGAAACTCGCCCGAATTTTTCTAAGCATCGAGTTACTACTTTTGGCTTTTGGTACGTGCGGGTGCCCAGTTCGGGCGCTAGTCACGGCCTACGGGGTTGGGTCGTGACAACTGCTCTATGATGGACAAAAATAATACCTGCTGTCGCTACAACAAGGATCTCTACCTAGGGTCTAGCTGCTCTAGCCCCCGCGGCCTCAACTCTCGCTGCACAATCAATAATGGCCTAGAATAAAGCACCCTCGGGCTCAAGCTGGACACAGGGCAGCTAGAGAGGACCATCCAACCCACTAATAAACCACCGGATCCTGCTGGCCTCCGTCAGAATCAAGGGGCAAGAGTAACGGACCAGGTAGGAGAAGGATAGTGCATCGGTAGCAACCGGCATGCCCTCCTGATGGAGATCGAGAAACTGACCTCGACGCTCGTCTCTCCGCGAATAAGGCACGTACCTCTCCAGAAACACCCCATAGAACTACTCCCAAGTAAGTGGACACGCACCCGCTGGTCTGCTAGTAAGGTAGTCTCTCCACCATGCCCTCGCGCCACCGTGAAATCGATGGGTAACGTAGATGACTCCGAGAGTATCAACAATCCCTGTCGTGTGAAGTAGGTCGTGCGTGATCACGATAAGCTCGTAGGCATCCTCTCCTGGAGCGCCAGTAAAAACCGGTGGAGTCAACCTTAAGTACAACCTCCATGCAAGGTGGTCACGAATCCTCACCATCTGTGAGGGGTGAGATAAGAGGCAGATACCAATTGGAATAAAGTAGCATGAAGAATGAAAAGAAAGTGAGATTTTCTAAATGTCATGTAGTCTCTCGCAGATAAGTACGGAGCTCATCGTGCCGATCCACGAGACTCTACTAGACACGCTCTTATATTAAAGATCGAGTAACCTGGGGCTCTGATACCAACTTGTCACGACCTATTTTGCCTAAGCTGTGCGGGCACTTACCTTCTCACCTTGATAAGCGAACCCTCAACCCAACATTGAATAAATACATAAAAGAATAAAATTAAGCAACGGAATAGAATAAATACGTAAGTCTCACGATATATATATATATATATATATATATATATATATATATATATATATATATATATATATATATATAAGTAGTAGAATAGTGCGGAATGATAATAACACCCCGTGGTCTAGTCCGAATAACACAAGAGCATCCAAAAGGGAAATAAAACAAATGCGGAATACTAATACATAAAGTGTATGCGTTCCCCCGAATGAATAGGATATAAAGATAGAAAAGTTCAAGGCAACACGACCATGCTCACCCCGG